>NW_008600783.1:102659-141489 GCF_000691845.1 Merops nubicus
CTCAGATATTTTGATGCATAAGAATATGTGATTAGTCTGACTGGATCACACCACAGGTCTATCCAGCTCAGTCCTATTCTCGAAAAAGTCAAAAAGAGGGTGCCTATGGAAGGGTAGAAGTGATGCTACTCAAGAATATTCATCCAGCATTCAAACGCTTGTGCTTCATTGACTTTTTGAAACAGTTGTCTTATATACAATAATACTCAGTGGATTTTTCTTGCCTGACTATTTCTAGTTGCCTTTTGAATTCATGTAAACTTTCAGCATCTAAAACACCCTGTGATAAAGGATTCCACAGCCTAACTGCATGTTGACACATGGATTACAGCCAGCTTGTTTGAATCCTGGACCTGAATTACACTCTGGGAACTTAAATGTTATTTACAGTTCACTTTTGGTACCCTAAACAGGTGACTTGCTTGCATAAAATCTGAAAGCCAAATACTTGCCAGTCCCACTGAAGCTTAAATTGGTTGTCATTACTTTTAAGGTATTTTTCTGGGATGACATCACAGTTCTGTGCCAGGGCTGAAGTCTTAAAACCGGGCCACTTATTAGACCTGTTCACCCCTACATTTTACAGACTATTTTATTAGTTCTTTCATATTAAGTATATTTCCCTGTGCTAACACTTGCACTGTTTTCTTTTTTTATTTTTTTTTTTTTATCATTGGAAATAGTATCCATTAATGACAAGTGCAATAGGAAGAATAAGAAATTTACATATTAAAAAAAATACAGTCAGACTAAGCTGAAATGAGGTATTAGAACACTTAATCCTATTTCCCTTTTTATGGGGAAATAAATATTTTCTTCAGATCTTGGATAAGAAACATCAAGGAAAGGTATTAAGTATCACATTACTTTCTGAGGGAGGAATGGAAGCAAAAGTATTTGTGGTAGCAGTTTGGATCTTTAACTCACATTAAACAATGAAAAATCAAAAGATAGAAAGAAAGAAAGAAAGAAAGAAAAGTCCGATTTTTATTGCAAACATTTTGATTTTGTCTTTTTTATCTGTCTTCTTATCTGCATGCAAACCACCCATTTGTTTGACTATAACCCACAGGGTCATTTTCTTGCCTTTCTACATGCCATTCCTACTGTGGTATAACAGATAGGCAAAGC
Source organism: Merops nubicus (assembly GCF_000691845.1). Classification (NCBI taxonomy): domain Eukaryota; kingdom Metazoa; phylum Chordata; class Aves; order Coraciiformes; family Meropidae; genus Merops; species Merops nubicus. The sequence goes on from NW_008600783.1 coordinate 103,791, forward strand.
AGATAAACAGAAGAAGCAAATAAACAGTCTTCAGTATGATGAATGTAATTTATAATTAGCATGGACAGGGAAAAGACTAAGCAGAGGCTTAGAAAAATTATAAGTCCTGATGTTCAACTTGTTTCTATATTCGTCTGTGAACCACTGATAAAATAGAATGAGAAAAGTCTTTGTAAAGTAAATTATATATTATTATACAAAATAATAGGAACATGTAGTGCTGTAAGTATGAATTAGGCATCCTATGGTTGACATCTGCATCATATAAACATACTAGTCAGTCCAATGTTCAAAACGGAGCCAAAAATTCAGTAATCAGTGTCCCTCGTCCAGCTATTAGTGATTCCCAAAGCTCCTTGGTATAAAGGACCCATATGGAACTACTCATGAGTAAGGCAAACTGCCAGAGTGAGCTATATATGATGAGTAATAACATATTAAGCAGAAATTGAGAGTATAAATATATGAAGCACAATTACAGCTCACTGAATTAAATTAGAGTTTTCTTTTGGGTTTGTTGGCCTTGAATCACAATGGGAAAGAAAGACTTGCTTAATATACACCTAAAAGGATACATACAAGTACATCATTATTAGTCAAGCTACCAGTACATTGCACCTGTTGACTGAAGGCCTAACAGAGAATTTCTGGTGTTGGCTTTGGCAATTTTTGAGATGGAAAATTTTATTCTAAAACCTTATGAATTTTCAGGGATGCGTGAGTGCTGACAATATATCAGGGTTGTTCTTTCCCTTTGCATATTGTGGACACATGCTTAGGAAGAATATCATCCTGCTTGCTAATTTGTTTTGGCTGTCAGCAACAGACACTGCACTTTCTTCATTAGAATATTAATCCATAAAGACTCAATATAATTTATTTCCAAGTTACTGCAGAGCCAAAACCAAATAACTTCCTTTTGATGGTGTGGTACTCATTTTCTCCATTTAGTCAGCCAGCCCCTTTCTGTATTAAGTTCCATAACTATGATGATAACGGTCAAGTCATGAACGCCTCTCCAAATGTCATTAATACCAAGTCAAATTAAGCCCATAAAACAAGCAGTTCTTATTTCTTTTGTTTACTACACTGGATCCTGGCACAGACAGACAATTAAAGACATTTCTTTTCTTAATGCTCCTTGGTGCCTTGATTAAGGCTGTTCTTGACAGTCTGATATTTCTCTAAGTACGTCTTCCATTCTTTTCCTCTTTTGCTGTAAATTTAACAGTCTTCTAATTAGTGCAGTGGGCTGGTGACTGTTTACTCTGTATTTACTGCTTTGCTTAGAAGGTGCACCATATTGCCTTCCATAGATAATAGCTTTTGCAAAATAAATCTTTTTCCTTACCATATTTGTCTTGCTGGTACTTCTACCTGTTTGCTCCTCTTATGACTAGAGCATGACAACAATGGGAAGTCCAGACCAGCAAGAAGGAGATACCACAAAGCTTATTAGTAGATTTCCTACTAGTACTACAGCCCAAGGATGAATGTTTGGGTTGAGAGAGACCTCCAAAGGTCATCCAGAAGGTTAGCACATCTAACCTTATAGAATTCTTCCCCCAGGCACATAATTCTTAATTATTAGAGGTTTAGAAGAGAATATGGTCATCGTTGAGCTCTAATGCATTATGATACTGGGATCAGTGTGGAGTACAGTTTCTCACTGTCTTTTATAGCATTGACATTATAAAAGCATACTATTCAGCTCCAAAGCTTCAAATTCATGTATGGATTGCTATTTTGTGTACATTTTAAACGTCGTACCAAGAAAATGGTCATATGAATATAAGGAGAAGTTGACCTCCCAACAAATTTGGTTCGCTGTGAGGCAAAACACAGGATATAATTTTAGAATAGAGAATTTTTCATTTTTAAATGCCTGGCAAATCATGTAAATTGGTGAATTAATCAAATTTATGAAAACAAAAAAACAAAAACAAAAACCACGATTCTGAATATACAGCCATTACACACGGCTACCTCATAGACACCTTCGTGACCTATTATGCTTTGTGTTTAATAGCCTGTGTTTTATACCTAACTTTATTAGGGAAAAGAGTGGGCAACAGAAGTACAAATAAGAAGAAATGAAACTACTTTTCTGTATATTATATGCAGACTAAATTTTTGGTCACAATAATATAACTTTGATTGTTTTATGGTAGAATTAAAAATAACATTTACTCATTCTCAATAGTTTTCTAAATCCTGTAGATCTACATTTGATGAATATGGCTAACCAGACTGTCGTGTGTATAAGTGAACCAGAACTAAAAATTATTTAAGTACATTTTTGTTGCTGTCCCAACATTCCAGAGGAGTACTTCGGCCCACCAGTAGCCTTGTACATGGAAAAAGTGCTTCTGGAATCCTAAACCTAACATTTTCCCTTTAGCCAGCATAAATTTCCTTAATGTAAAAATCTGATCCCTTAGTAAATTAGAGATTATGTAAACTCTGCAAAATGCTGTTTATAGGCAAGAGCTAAACCTGATGAAAAGCTTCTGTGACTAGGCTTACTAGTATCTCTATTGCTTCCTTGATCAGGAGGAAAATAGCCCAGGAAAGAGTCCCTAGCATCTTCAATGAACAGTAGAAATTAAGGGAGCTGGTAAATTCAAGAGACATTTGCTTTTAAAATTATGGTCTATGTGTGTTGTCTCAGCCAGTCCTAGCTTGTTTCAGAATGATTAGTAACTGTGTATTTTACAGTGTTTTGGAGTAGGCAAATATTTTATATTTGTTAGTCAATGCACAGTCAACCTTGTTAGAGCAAAGAGATTAGCCTCAAAGACAGACACACAGATTCTGGGAAAAATTATACTCGTGCTGTCTTAGGACTTGTATTTCTTGCATTAGACAGTGAAAGAAAAGAATTTGGGTGTAGAATGTTATTTTTACAGTCTAGTTTTTCAATTCCTTGCTGTAGTTTTTATTTATAGACACCCTCTCATCAGCAACACTAGTGATAGTTTCCTTGATTAAAGCCTTCTCCAACTACTGATAGATGAAGATTTGGAGACATCATTCAAGATTATTTCTGTTAATTTAAATCTGACTCTTCAAAAAAAAAAAAAAAAGTGTTGGATAGACGATTCTGATTACACACTGAGGCTATTTAAACACAAAAAAATCAACAGGCAGAAATTTATTTCCTCTGCCTCTTCTTCAAGTATACGAGAACCTGTGTTGTTCCATTATTCCATTTGATCATCCCACTGTACTTGGCACTGATGAGGCCATATCTTGAGTACTGTTTTCAGTTTTGGGCACCAGAGTACAACAAGGACATTGAGGTTCTAGAGAGGGTGCAAAGAAGGGCAACAAAGCTGATGAAAGGTCTTGAGGATAAGTCTTATGAGGAATAGCTGAGGAAACTGGGGTTGTTTAGCCTGAAGAAAAGGAGGCTGAGGGGAGACCTTATTACTCTTTACAGATACCAGAAAGGAGGTTGTAGAGTGGTGGGTGTTGGCCTCTTCTTACCTGCCACAACTGACAGGACAAGAGGAAATGGTATTAAGTTACACCAGTGGAGGTTTAGGTTAGACATTAGGGAAAACTTCTACACCAAAAGGGTTAACAAGGACTGGAACAGGCTTCACAGGGAAGTGGTTGAATCACCATCCCTGGATGTATTTAAAAGCTGTCTATATAGGGTGCTCAGGGATATGGTGTAGAAGTGGCCTGGTAGAGTTAGATAATGGTTAGACTTGATGATCTTAAAGGTCCTTACCAGCCATAGTGATTCTGTGATTCTGTGATTCTAAACTGGTAAGAAATTGTGTGAACACAAGTAAAAGCCATACTAAACCAGAGCTAATTAGCCCCGCTGAGCAGAAAGCATGTTACCTGAGAATTAAGGCTGAATTACATGTGTTGACATAGCTTCCGTACAGATTTATCAGGCATATTTGATCCCCAGTCTTTTGGAACTATCTCTTTCCCAGTGTTTTTTTTGTTTGTTTGTTTGTTTGTTTTTGGTTGGTTGGTTGGTTGGGGTTTGGTTTGGTTTGGTTTGGTTTGGTTTGGTTTGGTTTGGTTTGGTTTGGTTTTTTTGAGGAAAGACAAGCTACAAAGGATGGGGGAACTGCATCATTCAGAGGGCAACGTGGTATAAATAACACTGGAGTAGGCAGCCTGTTCAACAAGGGAACTTAGTGCCTAAGTGTTGCAAACCCAGCTCTCCTCTTTCTCCTCTATTTCCTCAAATATTATGGTCCTTCTGAAGCAGGTTCTCTACACCAATTCTGGAATAAATGTGAGTGAACCCTGATCATGTCCGCCGTTTCGTAGTGACATAAACATCCCAAGAGGCATCTGTCTGGTCGAAAGAGAGGCTTGAATAGCTTCAGGTTTTCTTTACAGTGTCTCAGCCATGCAGCATACCTAAAGTTTACACAGAAGAACAAGGAGTTGGAGGTTAAGGGGTGTAAAACCTTAGTACCAAATTCTGCGTGATATCTGCTGAACAGGCAGAGGATCTGGATAAACTGGCTTCCATCTAATTTGCATTGCTTGAAATCTGTTTCTACATCTGCATTTGCTCCCTTAATGTCTCCTCACACTGAGTTCCCATCCAGAAGTTCAAGGAGCTTTATCTAGATGTTAAACAGTCTGGGAAATCATTGCAAAAAGAATTTGTAAAAGTAATCATGCAAATGTTTTTAAAAAAGATTCTGCTTATACCCTGTTCTGTTCAAGCAAATGATTTTACTGTTGGATATTTTCAAATAGAAAAGCTGAAGTACAGGCTAGTAGTCATTAACACTGTGCAGAATATGAGTTCCAAAACAGAAGCCTGGATCTAAGCATGGACCCCAAACAGTCAGAATGGAAGTGATCAGTATGACCTATTTCTCCCACCTCACATAACCAAATCAACTCAAATTTCTCTTTTTTGAATACATGACAGTTACAAAACACTAATTGCAACTAATCTACAGGCCAAGAATTATTCAGAATAATGACATGGTAGAGTTTCCAAAATCCATGTATTGGAGAAAGTTTCCACTTGTAGACTTTACATAGTGAAAAAAAACCCTAAAACGTAGTGCTGTGCAAACAGTCTCCTAAGTTTGTACATTAGTTTGTCTTTTCTTTCTTACTTTTTTTTTTCCTTTTTCTTTCTTTCTTGCTTGCTTCCTTGCTTTCTTTCTCTCTTTCTCTTTCTCTTTCTCTTTCTCTTTCTCTTTCTCTTTCTCTTTCTCTTTCTCTTTCTCTTTCTTTCTCTTTCTCTTTCTTTCTTTCTCATTCTCATTTTCTTTCTGTTTTAAAAAAGATAAATAGGCACGCTGAGTAAAATGTGCTTTCATTTAGGATTCAAGAAAATGGATTCAAATTCTGGCTCTTCCTCATATAGGATACAGCCTTGATCCCAGATACCTTACTTTCTAGGTAAGTAATATATATTATAGTGTGGATTCACTTTCATTTTGATGATAAATCCCAGACTGTGGATTTGGTGAACATTTTTTTTGGGGGAGTGTGTGGAAAAACACATTGTCAAAAGTTCCCAGCCAGTTCTAATTGTAAGTTTGTTTCTGGAAAGGGAAAAATGAAAGGGAGGAAATATAACTATATTTATTGGGCAAATCACATGCTAAATGCATCCTTCTGTGGAACAAACAGATGTGGAATGACAGGCAGAGTTATCAAAAAAATCAGTCTTAGATTTGGAAGCAAGAGATTTATGTTCTAGTTCTGGTTCTGTCACTGACTGATTTGGGCTTTACCTTCCAGCTCTTTGCCTTGCTATATTCCTTGTGTGTCTTGCTTATTTAACTTACAAAAACTTTGGCATAGCAGCATTCCCCTAAAACCTTTAGCTTTTTCTGTGAAATCCTGGACACTCCAGGGTAGCTGTACTGCCACATTAGCAACATCAAGCTGTAGGCACCTCTCAGCCTAGATCTGAGTAGGCAGTGGTAGGAAGGGTTCCGCAGCAGGAACAAGAGCTTCTTAGTAGTGGTAGTTTTAAGAGCTAGTTCTAGGAGTTTTAGAGCTAGTTCTGTCAGCCTGTAGTTGCAAGTGCAACCCTCCTATTCATCTCCATTGTCCAGGGAGTTCTCTGTCTGCTAGCCTAAATTTAGAGCTTTGATATGAAAAGGATGGGGCTTTTCTCATCTCCAGGAACTTTTCCAGTTAGACACTGTTACTGTTGCTATTTACAACCAAAAGAACTTCTTTGATGCCACAGAGGGATACCAGCATAAGACAAGGTCAATGTGATAAAATCAAATCCCAGTGCAAAACATCAAACCTTTGAAACACTAGTATTTGACAGGTTGGTTACTGGTTTTTTTTACATTTGTCTGTATGGAGTTCAGGCATTAGGTCAAATCCTGTTCTCATGATACTGTGCATCTGGGAGATGTGAATTTCGTATCAAAGAGAGCTGACTCTAGAACTGTGCCCACAATATTTATCAATAAACATGCTGCCCATATTACTAAATGTGTAATTTATTTTCAGTATTAAAATGACAAATGGTATCTTTGTAATAAATAGAAATAATTGTTCTTCAGTAATATATTAACAGCTACACATATGTTTTATGGAACGTTCATTTGTGTAAATAGGACTGTTAGACTGTGACACCAGGTTTTATTTCTTCTTCTTTCATTTCACTTTTAGCCATTTAGGATTTTTTTTTTTTTTCCTATTTTCAGTTGCCTTGACTCATGCTTGAATTTACTAAATTACTCTTCCCAAATGCACACAGGGAGAGTCTTTTGAATTAATGGATAAAGCTAAACTCCCATTCTGCAACTAAATTAGTATATTACATGCAATTATTTATGATTCATCCAAAGTGGCTTCCCACAACCCCATAAATCTTATAGAGTCAGAACACTGTGGCATCATCTCTGCTGATAGTTTTCATTGTTTTGCCAGGCATAATGCTCCTTGAATTGCAGAAAAACTCTTCCTATTCAGTAAGAACCGGTTACACTGCTGGCGCTGGCAAATTTAGGGAACCGTATCCTATTTCCAACAGGACTAAGCATCTATGTCCAAAATTGCAGTCTTCAAAATTCCTACTCATTTGTTACCACACCCTAGAGGTTTCTAAGCTCCATAGGTGCCAGCTTTTCACATTAAAATTCCCCAGACTCCTGAAATTCTGCTGTGGGCATGTCCAGAAATGCCTCTCATGTCATGGCACTGAGTTAGCTCACACCCCAGCATCATCAGATCCAACAAACTCAGCTTTCTTACACCTGCACCCATCTTGCCCAAGGGGTAGAGTCAGTGAACTTTCCAAAACACAGAGAGCTGCTGTTCTGTGCATTGCAGTGGCAGCTGTTGTTGCTCTTCTCTGCCACATTCAACAGCTCCTTGGTCAGAGCTTTTACCCTAGATGTGGGAAAGCTGGGGTTTACGCCCTCCTGTGCCCAAGAAGATCAAAACCCACACCCTTGCCATGAGGCAGGGGCTGTTCTGGGTGAAAGTGCTCTCCACCCTGCCCTTTGAAGTTCTTCCACCCTGCAGGAGCAAACCACAGCTTCAGCAACACAGCTGTGGAGAACGTAAAGGAGGATGATGCTTTGAGAGGTTATGGCCCTTGTGGGAGAAGGCAAGAGAGGTTTCGGTGCTGTTTCCCTCCCCTAAGGAGTTTCTGGGTGTTATGTCCTAGGTAATAACATACAGCTTTTTTGGAACACATATGGGAAGGGGCTTCCCCAGTGCTGCTCCATGGTATGTCAAGGATGCTGGCAGTGGTGTGTTTGACCCAGTGCCTGTGTTACCCCTCGTCACTCGACAGTGCCACTGGGACCTCTGAGCATCATCTCTCTCAAGTGCCTTGTGAAGGCTGTTTCTCAACAGCCTTCACCCAGAGAAGCTTCACTCATCTTCTCCCAGAGGAGCAAAACAACACCACCACCAAACAATGACCCAGTGCAGCATGTCAGGTACCTTTGATGCCCACCACACTCCACCTCCCACCACACTCCATCTCCCAGCTGCCCTGCAGTTCCACAGGCCACCATAGCTACAGCCACCCCACTGGAGGCCAGCAAGCACCCAACATCCCTATCGCAGCCCTGTTGCCAGGTAGCCCAGATGTCATTTGTCCTCATCTCCTCTGGTGCAGGAACTCTGCCCTTGCAGCTTGCTGTAGCTATCGTCTGTTTGACAAATCACTTTTGGAAAATGGTGAACTGAGTTTCTTCTTTCAGGGGTTTTGGAGAACGAGTTGCATACTTCTCTGTAATATGCATCTATTTGGGTGAAAACCCTGCCGGCCTGGAGCTGCCCATTTCTGCTAGCAACCATTGTTTCCCAGGGTAATTTTCATGAAGTGGTAGCAGCCTTTGGGACCCCACTTTGCACTGATCTTTTTGTTTTGCCTTGGCTGTTAGAAGTCTCCAGTGACTCTCCGATTTCTAGCAGTGAAGTCATACGTGACACTCAAGTGCCCTTCAGTCTGTGCCCTTTTTCATGTGATAGTTCAATTCCTTGGTCCACAAAGTCAAACTTCACAATCTTGTGAAAGCCACACTTCATAATTCTGAGTGAGTCCTTTGGCTTGCCAAGTGCATTACTCAAAGAATAATTCTTGATCTTCATTTCATTTCTTTGACTTCCTTAGGCATGTTTCCAGTGAAAGTAAAACTTCAAACATTAGTCTGCATATCTGTGCCATCCACTGTGTATTTTGCCTCCTTTGACCTCAAAGAAACTTGACTGGGGGATACAGGTTCGACAGGAGAGAATGGGGCCTGAGAATTCACAAGTTCTCCTCAGCGGGTATTGCCAGCTGATTTCTATAGTGAAATATGTGTATGTGTGATGCATGATACGTACATGTCATTGACAAAATGCTCTTCAGAAGCAGGTTAAAGATACACAAAGATAACATAAAATTTCACTAAAACTAGTCAACTGACAGACAGAAACTGGTAGGAAAGCAGCCTTCACTACTGCCCATGTTCATATAATTAATTATTGCAGAGTTAGCAACAGAACTGGGGTTAGTGTTTGAGAAGGCAGGCACTGCACGAACAGGTTTGTGAATACATCTTGTGCAGCTTACCATGCGAGGACAAGGGCTGGACCTAGCTGGAGGCAATTGTTTATAGTTACCTGAGGAGCAGTTAAGGGTACATTACTAATGCTAGGGATCCATACCCACCCCATAAATAACTATGTAACATTGTTTGTGGAATTCATTTTGCTCTCGTCATTTACAGGGGATATATTAATCTAATTTTAACCCTTTTCACTATGAAGCAGCTGCAAGGTTGTCTCTCCAACTTTGGTATAGTCTGCATGAGTACAACAGTTATACATCTTTTGGTTTTCCTGTAGTTTGTGGTATTCATTACTTTTTTCCTTTTGTAGAAGCTGACTACACTAATCACTTTCAAATACTCCCCCTGACAAGGATAAATCAGCCTATGCTGAGCTCTTGGCTGCTATGGCCAAGCTGCTGCCAATATCAAAGCCTGTTTAAAAGTAGCTAGGGGATTTCAGTGCTGCTTTGCAGACACAGATGTTTAACATTTCATTACCAAAGTTTTACGCTAGCCTGCTCTACATGACTGAACTGAAACCTTCTCAATATACCTATTGCTACAGAATCAACTACTATTAAATAAGTCTATCTTCTGTATCTCTTCTCTTGTGCTGGTAGATGCCACTCCTAAATAGTGAATTGACGTTTATCCCTCCTCCAGCAATCCTTTACACTTCTAGAGCATTTCAGCCCTGGCAGGGCTTCTAGCAGCTCCAGTAGTCTGTAGCTCCTCTTCAACTCACTCCCAGTGCCCTACATGGTTGAGGACTGTGACCAGTCTTTTCTCTAGATGGTCACCCCTGCAGAGCACTGTCCTTACAGGACCGTATTTGATGGAGAAAATGGCCTGGAAAAGCCCAGGCCTACTCAATGCCATGCCTGGCATGGATCATGAAGCTATCATAACTGTATTTTTATGCTCTCAGCTGTGCCTTTGCTATTTTGAGGCACTAAACACCTGCACTTCTCAAGCTAGAGGCCCTTATTGATACTCTATGGATAGTAATAAAAACACTGAATGGCATTTTCAGCTAAAAGAGAATCTCTCTCACCATATATCAGAAAAGAAAGCTCAGAACATTGTTTCCATGTTTTTACAGCCTAGGAAATATTTTTTGGAATCATAACCCAGACTTCATAGAAAGAAGCAGGTCAAGGGAGGTGATTCTCCCACTCTGCTCTGTTCTTGTGAGAACCCATCTGGGGTCTGACTCACAGGAAAGACATGGACCTGTTACAGGATGTCCAAAGGAGGCCCACGGTAATTGTAAGAAGGCTGAAGCATCTCTCCTATGAAGAAAGGCAGAAAAATGGGATTGTACAGTGTGGAGAAGAGAAGCTCCAGGTAAAACTTATTGTGGCCTTTCAGTACTTAGTACTGAGAGTACTTGGCACAAAGGGAGCTTATAAGAAAGATGACAACTTTTCACCAAGGCCTGTAGTGATAGGACAAGGGGCAACAGTTTTAGGCTGAAAACAGGTAGGTCAAGATTAAACATAAGGAAGACATTTTTTAAGGTGAGGTTGATGAGACACTGGAACAGGTTGGCCAGAGAAGCTGCAGATACCCCATCCCTGGAAGTGTTCAAGGTCAGCTTAGGCAGATCTTTGAGCAACCTGGTCTAGTTGAAGATGTCCTTGCCCATGGCTGGTTTGACCTAGACAAAATAGATGAATGGTCCAGAAATGAAATCTTTACTACCATGTATCTTCAGAGGAGAGCCAGGTACTTCTGAATGAAATTCAAAACAGCCAACATACTAAGCTTGCTTTTACTGCCCAAAATCAGTACTGTCAGTAGGCAGCTGCTGAAAGTTACTTATTGCAGATCTCTAAGAGTAGAGGACAGTCTGAAACTCATGGCTGTCACTGATTTGCAGGTAACCATCTTTCCCACTGCTGCTGCCCAGCCTGCAAACAGCTCTTGGCAAAGCCAAGAGGTGAAACTCCTTCAAAGTACCGAACAGCTTTCCTTAAGAAACAACTTTTCATCACACTGATTTTTTATTTGTTGTTAGTTTTGTTGATGTTGTTTTAGGTTTTTGTTGTTGTTGTTGTTGTTGTTGTTTTGGTTTTTTTTTTTTTTTTTTTTTTCACAAATATGTAATCTCAACAGTAGGAGAATGTAATTTACCTTCTTAGCCTGAGATGTTCAAACCCACTGCCCTCACAAAAGCAGCCTGCCTATCATCCTGTGGGGTAAGAATAAAAATTTCCACTAACCTGCCCCACTGAAAGTGATTTGCAGCACAGCAAAAAATTCAGGAGTCACTGGCTTGGATCTGCTTATTTCTGTCTAAGATCAGGGCAGCTCTGGGCATGTACAGAGAAAGTCTGTGCTCTGCCTGTGCAGAGATACAGCCCCAGGGGCCTGAGAGATGGTAAAATTTGAAGTGATACCTGAAGGGGGAAAGTTCATGGAGGATTTTGCTGCTGAAAAGATCACAGCCCTGTGTTTTCATACTTGTGCTGGATGGTGCTTCCATACTTCTCACCCATAACAACAGCACTTGAACTCCAGGGCTCACAACTTTTCACTGCAGTATGATGTTCACAGAAAGCACCTGCTAACTCTGCTCTTTGCCCCTCTGCTCAGTCTTTGCCTTTATGATCTCTTGCATCCTGCCTCTGAGAAAGGGATTTCCTCTTACTTCCTCTCTTCTACCTCTGGTCTGTACTATGGCTTCATGGTGGTACTATAATATGAATAATAAAATGAAATGCAGGCCCTGCTTGTGCTGCGGAGGCCAGTGAAGTTGAATCTTTTTACAGCAGCTAAGAAACTGCACAAATTTATTTGTTTTCCTTCTTTGCTTGAGAAATCTGAACCTTTCATTTTCTGTTGCATGAAAAAACACTGCATAATGATTATTTTGGTGGATTGTTACTCATTCACTCTGGGTTGTCCTTTTTTCCTTCTGAATTTATACTGCAGTCTGGACAAAATAATTTTGAATGCTGTATTTGCCTGTGAGCTTCACCTTGAGAAAAAGAAAGGAAAAAAACACTAAAACTTTTTATTTAGCAAAAAAAGAGTTCTCAGGTATGTCTTGGAGAGGAGTAGGAAACAGATTCCAGGACCATCATAATGATGTGTCTGTGTAAACTTGTACAGGATATTTCAATGGAATTTGATACCTTTTTTATTTTTAACCTGGTGTCTAAATGAAACTACAATAAGCCTGAGATGATGGAAAACTTTTTTGGATGTTTTAATTCCTTGGAAACAGAGGCACGTAGGTTGAAATAAATCAGTGTCTAGCTTTGGCTTGTGTACCTGAAAGGCTGTATTATTCCTACTGCACACAGCGTATTAGAGGCCTTATTAGTCACTGCCCAGTACAGCAATTCACAAATCTACCCCTGTTCAGAAAGTACTTAAGTGTGTGCTTCTATGAAACTAAATAAATTCTTCCATATTTTACAAGCAAGAGGCCATATTTTCAAACAAAAATGATCTGCTAAGATATCATACATAGTTTATACTACTTTAGAATATTATAAAATCACAGCACAGTAAAATATCAGACCTGGCAATTCAGAGTTTTGGACAACATGCCCTATTTATTTAGACTGGGTGATAATGCCGACATTTTAATTGCTCTTTGAAGTTGTCTTAGCTGATACCTTAGTGCTCATTATTTTTACAGTCACTTGTAGCTACTGTGCTTATCCTAGAATCAAAAATTCACCTCCTAATCTGTCCAGGTACCCAAACTTTCGTTTCTCTACTGCCCTTTACTTCATCCTTAGTCTCTGATCAGTTACATACTTAATGCATCTGCAATAACAGTGTTTGGAGCATACCGCATTATATTATGAAGCATTAATAAAGCAGAAGCTCCTAAAATCTTTCATGAATACATCTTTCCCAGCTCCTAAAATCTTTCATGAATACATATTTCCCTATAGAATTCATTTTAATCTGTGTTTGTGATGAAAATTTACACATTGTCAGCCTCCATTCTCCAAGTACCCCTTTCAGTACTTAAACTAACACAGTTCTTAACAAATATGTTTAAACATTTAAATCTACTGTTGACTGTCAGAGGCATATAACTCCCCAACACTGTAAACATGAAGTGCTCTCTTGCATCTTTTCTACCTCTCATCCTATCTGAAAAAAAAAAAAAAAACCAAACAAAAAACCACACCAACTACTAAATGCAGGATGTATTGAGGTATTGCAGAACATCATGAAAATGAAAAAGTCTGAACAACTGAAGAAAACAAATTTTACCCATAAAATTTTTCTCCCAGAAGACTTTCTTCTGTATTAATTGCTACCATGAATACTTTAGATGCAATAAAAATTCTCTGAGCTAAACAAGGCTAGTTCATGAAAAGCTTGATGTTGAGACCTTCAGATAAACTCTATCTTGATTTTAACATTGATTGACTCAATAGGGGTATTTTGACCAAGGCTGTGCCCTTCAGAATCCTTGCAGAGATCAGAGCTGTTATGTATATTATTGTTCAAAACTTGAAGGCAGACAATGTGCCTTACTTTATAAGGAAAATACCTCAATAAAAATAAATTATATGAAGCTCCACTGGAATTCTGAGTGTATGAAAATTGTATTACAAGATTCAGGTAGAGATTTTAGGTCCAAATTATAGAGAGTATGGAAGTTTTTGTGATGCTTTTGCTCCATTCATAAGTCTATCTAGTTACCCTACTTCTAAAACTCATATTTAAAAATGTGCAAAACATGACCTTGCTTATGTTTTAATTTTTATTTATTTATATTAATTTTATATTCAAGACTGATCTCAGCTTCTTCAAATTCTTATTCTATAAGGACTCTGTTTTCAAATCTCTACAGAAATGTTGTTACCCTATTGTGTGCAGGGTAGGATTGTGCCATTTCTAAACTATAATCAAATGTGACCTTTTTTTAACTTAAAACAATACACTTTTTTTACATAGGACATTTTCATGAAGCTATGAATAACTGTGCCTCACACAGTCTTTGAGAGAAAATGTATCATTATCTCCATCAAAGGTCAACCACAGATTATAACCCTTTTTTTTGCTTGTCATGATGAATGCCTTTTCTGTGGACAATCATAAGATATGGCAAGAAATGTGTGAGAACAAAATCTTAAGCAGAATACATAGCCTTGGGTGCACAAGCTTTTTCACATTACTTTGCATTATGTTGGTTAGTTAATACTGAATTATCACACTTCAAATTAGTTCACTTATACTCCATTTCTTTCAGAGGTATCTAGGGGAGCACTATGCATTGATTAAAGCTGATGGATACTGATCCTCAGCTTCAGTGACTTCCAAGGCACTCATAAATTTGTTGCCAAGGGAAGACTGTTACAGGAAATACTGATGGAAAAACAGACCAAGAGAAGAAAGTTTTGAGAACCAGCCACACCAATCTGGAGTCTTCGGGACCCAATTATAGAGCAAGATTGCTGAAATGGATGTAAATTTAGAACCCAAACGTAACTGGTAACATTGCTTGAGAAAGAAACCATCTCTAGGCTGAACGCATGCTGCAGAGCAGGAGTGAAACCACGCGGCAAATTATTTGCTCCCGTCAAGGCAGAGTACTGGGAAAGGCTCTGAGGAATAATCAGACCGGACTGGAACAGAGTAAGCTGAAGGAGACATGAGCTGAAGTACTCTGCGACCAGACTTTAGGTCATCACATATAATAGCCAAATATTGCCTCAGACAGCTTAACTCCCCTTTTGTATTTTGTAACTTCTTTCTACAGTGCTACAAGATGAAACTCACGTCCAGCAGCAAGTGGACATACGGCTGTGTATGCAGCTGTGAAGTTGTGGAACAAACGAGTGCAGAAAACCATTTAGGGTGCATCCATAGAAACAGAGGTGAAAAAACACACGCCTTGTTTTTCAGATCACTTAGCAGAATTTCACTCTCTACTTGGAAAGCAGAGGGGAGTGTTGGGCTGCTGCAGTTTTTTCATTAAAACAGATATTATTGAACTTTCTAAGTCTTAAGAGCAGGGTACACATATGTTAAAGAAGGAAAAAAAGGAAGATAAAATGCAATATCTTTCACACATACACCTATATAACACATATGCATCAGATTCTTCAGATTATAGTATTCTGATGATTAATTTTTGTCATTAATTAGTCCCTCTTCACATACTTTTATATGTGAAGGTAGCATACAAGTCTAATATTCCAATTTGTCCAGCTGTCCATCTCTAAAATATATTTTGATTTGTTAAATAAAATAAAAAAAAAAAGTAAATAGACTGGCCTCAACTAGCTGAACCCTGGATCATACGATCAGTTCATTCTTCTGACTTCTTATAATACAGCTCTAAAGTAGATGAAGAAAGAACTGCACAGCTCTTCCACAGGAAAAAAAAAAAAAATCACCAGAACAATAGGAGAAATCTGGCACAAAAGAAAAAAATAAAAATCCACTTGGTTAACAGCAAAACCCCTATTATGCAGCAGCAGCTTAATATTATAGACAAAAACCATGGTCCTGCTGCAGAACATGGCTTTGAGGAGGTTTTGGTTTCCTAACTTGAAACTAAATCCTGCAGTTTGCCCACTTTGCTACATTTCTGTCATTACACGAGATCTTGCAACTCCACTGCTATTATTCATTTATTGACTGTCTTGTAAGAAGGATCCCAACACAGAGAGGAAAACACTTGTTAGTATCCAGTCTGTTTGCAGGCATATGAGGATACATATGAGGATATGTGGAGATGGGAGGATGGCACTGTGGAGTGTCTCCACCTGCACTGACATTAGTAAGACTGATGGTGTTTCTCCCACTAGGAAGAAATGCATTCTTTAAAAAGGAAAAAAAAAAAAAAAAGCAACTTATCATTGGCTGGAGAGAGGCTGAGCTAGTAACAGTGCCATGGCGTGATTGATTTGTTTGTTCTAACATAGCCTGTGCAGTATCAATGAGTTGAGAACATCCAGATGAAGGGACGAAGATTAGGTAATACTGATTGATTTTCTCCATGTTTCTTTTTTTTTTTTTTCCTCTCCCCAAAAAACATTTTCTTTGGAATAAGACACATTTATTAGATTATATAGAGGGGGATAAATTTTCCTGCTGAATGCTGAAGAGTATTTTCTTGTAGTT
The DNA here is from genome assembly GCF_000691845.1 of Merops nubicus. Lineage (NCBI taxonomy): Eukaryota > Metazoa > Chordata > Aves > Coraciiformes > Meropidae > Merops > Merops nubicus. The sequence goes on from NW_008600783.1 coordinate 119,921, forward strand.
AAAGCATGAGACTGGTATTAGAAGTTTTCTGTTCTATTCTCAGATATTTGTCACATGAGACCACATTCAGCTCTGGCTAACATAGCAGCATCCACTGGCTTCAAGGAGAGCTCTATCTGCTTAAGCCAGGAGTGCTGTTTCCGTCTGGGAGTGGCACAGATATTACTCAATGACTCTCTTTTCTCAAGTGTGTTTATGAAGATAATGTTCACTCACACCTTTGAGCATTCTGAGGTGCTTCTGGAACACCAAACATTTTTATTACTTACCATTAAGTTACAATCAGCAGTTCAAAAAGGCTCAGGTAGCATCAGACATTTTATTGTTCAGTGTTATAAGGATACCATCCTTATGATTCATTGCAAAAGTGCACTTGTCCTGTGTCTGTGTTCCTTCTCCACTAAACCTAGAAGGGCACCAGAGAGACGTTTTAGTTTCAAAAAAGAAGAATTATGTATATTCACAGGTCATGAACAATTTTGTGAAACTACAGACAACTCAACTCATCTTTCCTTCTCCATGCTGACTTAGGCTTGCGTGGTTGTAGATCCCCATCAGAAGCAGCAGCTTGGGCTTTTCAATACATCCATTTTCATTGGAGCTTCATATTAAGAAGCTGAATTCATGCTATTATTACAACTCCTCAATTTCCTATTCCTCATATTTTCAGAAAATCAAATTCTGTCACGTTTTCCTGATATACTTCTAACCTTCAAGACCTTTCTGAGTATAGTGTATTGATGAGTGTCCCCAAGCTATTCCTGAGCTGAGAGTTTTTCCTAGCTTTTAGTGTTTATTCTACCTCTCAATTCCTCTACCATTCTTACTATTAGTTCAGGAGACTGTCTTAAGCTCACTCTGCACCAGATGACCCATTAATGGGAGACAAAATGAACTGAAGTTACTCAGTGCTCATTTTGAGGTGCTTTTAACATAATTTTCCAGCCTTTACTTAAACTGCTTGAGTTTGCGGTGAAAGTAGATTTCCATCTAAAAGCAGCTCTGCTAACTTTTTCCATCACATGGCATTGTGCAGAAAATTGCAAATCCCATGAAAAAGAAACCAAACCAAAACTAAAACAAACCAAAATAAAACATAACAAAACCACCCAACCGATTTGTGTTCAAGGACTTTGATTTGTTTACTCCAGTCTTCAAAGCATTATCTTGCTAGAAAAGTGAGAATTTGATAAATATGGACAAGCTCATGGGAAACATAAGTCTTAATTTGGAGGTACTCACTCAGCACAATCATTTAAGCACAACTTCTATTCAGCAAAACATGTATGTTTACCTTTTCTTATCATCTTCTTAAGCAGACAGGCTGGAAAAAACAACCAAGCCACCAAGATCACCACTGAAGTTAGCAGGAAAGCATGAATTTCTCCGAACTCAGCTGAACTCAGAATAGGTCATTTTTATCCTGTAGTAATTTCATGAGAAGTCTTAAAATTGCAGTTTTGTGTGTTTGTCTAGCTCCATTCCTCTAAAAGATACTCAGAGACATCCTCACATTGCACAGAATAAGAAAACAGACAGTGTTGAAGAGGAATCCTAATTTTCTTAGTGCCCTGAGTTCTGAGAGCAAGTTTCTGCCTAGAACAGGTCATATGTCAAAGCATTCCCCAGTTTCTGGCCAAACCAGATCACCTTAGAGCTACCAAGCCCTCCCTAAGTTGTCAGGTTTGGCTGCTCTGATGCTGCCTTCATAATCATGAGAGCTGGGCTGTATAATCTAACAACAGATCCTCTGTCCTGTAAGAGCATTAAGGAGGGTTTCAAAGAAGGCTACACTTAACAAAACAGGCTCCCTAACCTTACCTGTACCCTAAGCTCTGAACAGTCACTCCATATGAAACCTTCATCAAATCAGTCAGCAATAAATAGGCTGTAACTGTGCAATCATTTCAAGAAGTGAAATAGAAACATGTAAAGCCCTGTAAATTAATTCCACAAAAAATACACAGATCATTGAACACAGAAACTAATCCCAGCCTCTTCTTTACACAAATCCCATTAAATCTTTGCAGACTGCTTCCTTAAGAGCACTAAACTCTCTACAAACATAACTCATTTGGAAAGCAGTTAACTAGTTCCTTTACTGCTTAAAACACATTAAACAAAGCTTGGCAATCACAGTATTGTATACTGACTGAAAATGAAGCCTTGCCTGCAAACTGCAGTCATTTTTTTTTTTTTGGCTACAAGGAACGTACCTATACTCAGTTTTTTACACACCTGTCCAGGGCTGGGGTGAGGCACAGATGGCTACTTGCATTGCTTTTAGCTACCATTACCCGTGTTGGATAGTCCCTGCAACTCTACGGGTAGCCTTCTTTAAACCAGTAGAAAGTGTAGATTGGCAGCCTACTGAAAACTGGTGAGATTTGTGCTTCTGAATAATTGTCTTATCCTCTATTATATTTCTTTTAATAGCTCACCCTGAATGTAGAGCACAACATTAACTGTGGAAATATCACAGTCCTTAGTTATTTTCCCGTTATCAGAACTGGTGTCAGTGAAGAGGTAAAACACAACTACATCATTTGCCATAAATCACAGTACTCTCTAGCTGAAAAATCACAGTATCATTCTCCCACACTTGGCCCAAGTCCCACTTGCTGAAAGTGCAATGTCATAGAATTGCAGTTATCATGCCACTGCCAGCATTTGCATAACAGATGCTCATTAAAGGAAGACTGAAGGACATTACTATAGAAACACTTAGCTAGGGAACATCAGCCTCACTTAAGGATAGCCACTCTGTCCAGAGGCTTATAAACACTTGGAAAGCAAAATGACTAATGAATAGTAGGTAAATTTATCTACTTTGATGTCATTTTGATTTCTTTTTCACTCGACTAGATTTTTATCCTAATTTAAGTAACAATTTCCAAATATAAAAAAAGTGTTTAAAACACTGGATAGACAATACCAGATGCTCCTCCAAACTAAATGTGCCAGGCCAAGAGAAGTGGCGCCACACATAATGCAGCATAAAGCAAGTAAAGTTATACAAAGCCATGCAGCTGCACAAATTTGAATTAGATCATCATAAATCTAGTGTGTGGCCCTGTGTGGCCAACTCACAGTGCTCCCAGCAAACCAGTCTTATACCAATGCTTTGACTGGCTTAATTGCTCTGCCCAAGAGGCTTTATATAATGCCTCAGACAACAGCATAACAAACTGATCAAAAGCAGAGTAGCCTTCAACAAAAGACATTACTATGAATTCACATATCAGTGGTGAATTATGTCATTCATAGCACACCAGGAGAGTTCCAGCATATGATAGCATGTCTCCTAACTCCAGATCAACTGCTGGGAGGAAAATGTAAAATTTAGAAGGTATATTAAACTGCAGGCAGCACACAAACACACACACATAAAAGACTTTGTTATTACTTGCATTAGGTTGTTAAGTAAAATAGTTCTTTGCCCTTAATTCTTGTCATCACTCTGCAGCATCATCATAACACAGCACCTCCATGTGATCACAGCAAAATCCATTTCAGTGATCATATTCTCTCCAGCTGAAGACCTCAATGAAATGGAACTACTTCAGTGGGGCCATTAAGTTCAACCCGAGTCTTTCACCATATCTATAATCACAATGTTGCCCATTTTACATTTCCGTGGTGCTAAGAGCGAGCTGGCATTGTCATGCAAGAGGTCCCCCAAACCGGGCTTTGACTTCCATGGTGATAACATGCTCTCCAAAAGTTCTTATTTCCTTTTTTATCAAGTATTTTCCAGCAATCTGAAAATGGTCATGGTGATCTTATATCGCGTCAGTGTATTTTATTTATCTCTTATCAGAGCAATGCTTCATCCATTTGTCCCAGTCTTGAAAGCAGATATATGTTTTATGAAATTCACCAGCAGTAATGTAAAAACTCAAAAAAAGTCAACAGTAGAGGATACATATCTCTATAAAAAATGTATAAAACAGACTATTAATTTGTATCTATAAGAAATAGCTTAGGTAGGATTTTTTTTTATAGGTAGGCTCTTACAAATGATCGCATGAATTTCTTCTATGAACAGAATTTTAAAATTAACTTTCAACACAAAATGTTATGTGAAATATTATGTACATTAAGCTGTTAGCATTGTGATTTTATTTTTTAGATTTATTGTGATTATTTAAATATATGCATATTGCTGTAAGAGAACAGAGCCATAGGAATTCCAAACAAATTATATTTCTGAGTAAAGGGTTCTTTGCTCTAGTTTATATATCTGAAGCTTTTAATGTAAATATACTGCAATAAAAATTATAAGAAAACTTGGCATTCAGACTTTCCTTAAGTAGTTGAAAATTCTTAGCTTGAAATTGTCATTTATCTGCCATTTCTGAAAGGTCATTACATCCATAATATAAACTACAGTGTTAAAAATAAAGGCACTAAACATTTATAAAAGAATATGCAATCACTTTTTACATTAATCATAGCATTCATGTACGTGTTTTATGCTGTTATTCTTTTCAGCTTTGCTTAAAATAATTCCATCTTAATTGTTTCTATTAATTGCTAAAGTTACTCCACTGTACTTGCTGTGTGCTGCAATATTTTCTTGCACAGTTGCTCTAAAGCATTTTAAATGAAGAGTCTTTCTTCTAAAATAGCTCTTGAATGCTTTCTCTTAAAGGAAATTCCTAAAATGCAGAATTCTAATTAGCTAATACCTTTACAGTCCACAGATGACTTCTATTCTGTTCATTTAAAGAAATAAGAATAATGAGAGGCAAACAAATGTTTCATGTTTTGCGAACTGATTATTGGTAACTCCAAGTTTCAGGCTCACTCAGGGACTGGCCTTTCTGGGGAAGATGCCAGTGGAAAAGCTGTTTTTGAAAAATACAATTAATAAATTTGTAGTAAAATTGATAAAATGTATATTTTTCACACACTTGTGTGTCCAAGAGTATTGGGACAAGGAGCACTCCTCCCACTAGGCAAGTACCCTATGGCATATAATGACTTCAGATAATGACTTCACATGGCTGAATTCATTACTATGAAGGTGTTTTTAAAATACTGTCAGTCTCAGTTGTTTTACTGAAGACAGAGTGCTATTTGCTCTGTAACATTTCTTTGACCTTTGTGGAGGCTTTGAACAAATCAAGTTCTCTAGATCTTTTCCTCCTCACCTTTGGAGGAATATAGTTCCATCATCTCTTTCCACTCCAGACTTTGTACCCAACATCATCCTTCCCACCAAACTCAGAGGCAAATTATTCAGTTACTCCGCCATGTGCTTATCAATTACCATTGTATTTAATAAGAAGTCTCTTCTTTCCTTGCTCTTTATATATCTGTCAAAAATATTTTTCCTTCTGCTACAGTTTTCCTTGCAAAGTTTAACTTAACTCAGTTTCTATCAACACCTTTTCCTTTACATTTCTCAACCTTTAAAAAACGAGATTTTTTTTTCTGTTAAAACCTTTTGTCATTCCTATACCTAATATTGTTCTGAATCTGGTTCTTCAATCAACTAGGTTAGGAACCTTTCTCTATAAGCCTTTCTCCCTAGCACAAAGCAGTGAATTAGCATAGTTCCTGATCTACCTGATATAAAGAAATTCCACCCTGCTCACATATTGAAGTCCTTGAACTCTTCAGTCCTGATAATATCTTTAACAAATCCATATTTTAGCAAAATTTTGCTTATTAGGACTTTCCCACACATGCATCAAATGACGAATACTTCTCATGTACATAGCCACATCCCATACATTGTTGCTTTTTTGACGTATTTCTTATCCTTAGCCTTTTTATTTTCTGGAAATCTTTTTCTGGCCTTTTTTAAAGATAAAAATCCTGCTTTAAAATGCCTAATGGTGTCTTATTAATTGTTTTCCTTCATTACAAAAAAATGAAACCAAAACCAAAAAACAAAAACAAAACCACCATCTTCAAGTCCTTTATCATTTTCTTTTGTTTCCGCATTAAGCAAAACATAGAACTTTCATACCTTTTTTTATTCTCTGAACGTAATGATCCTCTGACTCTTTCACTACTTCTTCAAAGCTTTTTTCCCTCTTTTTTGATACCCTGAGTACGAAATTTTCTCTGTCTGCCCAGTGCTTCTGTACCTAACCACAATCCCAAGTAGTGCCATTTTTAGCTCACACTCACATCTGTGGATTTCCTGTACAGTTCAAATTGCTGTTTGAAACTTTTTCCAGGGCTGCAAATATAAATTGAAACTGCCACCAGTGCGTTTGTTTTCCAGTAACTTTTGTGCCAGTAAAACTCAATCATTAGAGTACTTATGAAAAGTGGTCTTGAAAAGAATGGAAGATGAGTCCTCTCATTTAATGAGCACATAGTGTCTTTCTGTAAAAAAAATATAGGGAATTACTAATCTTATTTTCTTAAAAGAGCTCTCTGTTGAGTCAAAATATTGAACCTGGGGTTTTTAAGATCTCAAAACTGAGTCCAAGTAGCAACAAAATAGATCTGGCCTAATCTTTATAATAAAGTCTTTATATGAGGAAATCATTGGAGATATATTTTGCAGTGCTTATCCAACACTAATTAATTTTTACTAAGCTTGACATTTTTCCCACTTTTTGAGCAAAAAGCAAAGGTAGAATAAAAAGCATTTTTTTCTCAACAAGTCATTCATATGCTACAATTTTTTTTTACAGAATGGCAACATAATCAAGACGCCATAAGAGGCCAAATCCTAACCCAAGTAATTTGGGTTTAGTTTCAGTCAAACTACCCTTCAGACAGTGAAACTTGAACAAGGGGTTTGGGGACTTAGCCAAAACCCAAGAAGTTCTGCAATTTCATAATTCCAACACAATGCTTATGATTTCCCATGAAGTCCAATCTTGTATATGGTAACAATAATTCTCATTTTATGTCCTATCCACACACTATACATATGACTCACCAAGTAGGCTCTTTTCTGACTTCTGGGTTTTTTTTTTTCATCTGTGTGCCATAATGTTAAAATGTCAGCTGTGATTTCTGCCTGGCCTTCCTTTTCATTTGCCACTGCCTGTACATGTAGTTATGTTTTAATAAATGTAAAGAGTTCTTACTAAGAACCCTTATTAACAGTTTACATGCTGTGTTGTACAGAGCAGGTACGTCTTGCCTGAAGTTCCTTCATTCCAGCTGGAGACCTGGGACTTCAAAGCATGTTGTCATACATGAGCCATCTGGCAAAACAAGCATAGCAATGAGATCTCTAGCCTTGCTGCAGGCACAAATGCTGTTGTAGCGACTCTTTCCACAGTGGATATAACTTCTTCCCAGGTACAGTATGCTGCAGTAAATACACTGAAAGTTGCTGGAAGTCCCAGCAACAGGGAAGTTACTGTGACCACATTGCCAGATATGTAGCTCTAGCACTTCTGTCGGTCACCAACAAAATCAACATGCTTCTGTAAATCCATAAAGATGGTAACTACAGCTTGTTATCTGACAGAGCTGTCTTTTGCCCCCATGGTGGGAAATGCTGTGTTTAGTTCTGCCAGATACTGTCCATTTCCGGAAATTATTACTTCTGTTTTGCACATTGTGAGTTTTAGCCTGTTGACCTTTGTGAGCATCCTGATTTCAGACCTCTGAAATTCAGGCCTCTGGATTATTGACACTGGGAGAGAAGATGCATGGCTGAGTGCCTGCATACTTCTGACCTTCAAAATGTTTCATGATTTCCTTCAGAGTATTCAAATAATAGTTGAACAAGATAGGTAACAGTAAAAAGTCCATTGAACTAATTCTAATTACAGAAAGTTTGAGTAAAAAAAGAATAGCATTAGAAGTCTTCAGTGTGCTCTCTGCAGATGAACAGAAGGGTGGGAAACCCAGAAATCGCTGTTCTTGTTCTATGTACAGGATTTTTAAAGCCAATAGAGGTCACCACAGACTCCAGTGAGCTTCTCTGTGAAACAGGCAGACAACTCATCTGAGCATATGATGTTTTTTAATGTGAAACAGTAGTGACTGCTCTGATTCAAAGATTGTCTGTTGAAGAAGACAAAATAACCAGCAAAGATCACACACATAAAAAAAAAAAAAAAAAAAAAAAATTCTTAGGCAGTGCTTAAAAGACATATATTTAGAGTGACTGAAGTGATAAGGAAATGAGAGCTGGATCTGTCAGTGTTAAAAGAAAATGAAGAAATGCCTAATGATCAGAATCCAAGTTTGGGAGTAACTTTGTTTGTTGTTCTTGTTAAAAAACATGCATGTTGCAATGGAAAGCAGAAACTTTGAGATGCTAATGACAACTGCATAACTTGCCTGTGAGTTCCAGTCATTGACCAAGACCCTGTTGTGCTGGATGGGGAAACAAATGAATGGCTCCTCAACCTAAAAGCAGGGGGAGGAGGCAAGAGTGAAAGGAGATTGATATGGACTGTCAGTACAAAAGAGTGGAAGGAACTGTTAAAAATAATTTTAAAATAAAATAAATAAAACTGTGTCCACACAGGAGCAGTTCATTTGCTGGGTTAGTAAAATTTGATTTTGCCTACTCTGCTGAGAAACCTTGAACTGGGAATGTGCAAGTACATGTCTGAAAAATCTAGCATGTGGGTGGTGAAAGCTGGCCGACAGAGAAAACAAAACTTGCTGCTAGGGCTGATGGTAGCAGCCCATGAGGCAGCCTGAGACAATCAAGGAGTAGTTCATCTGATGTGGCAGTGAAGAAGGACCTAGCAGGAGAGCAGAATCAGGGAGAGGAGCATAGGAACAGGCAAATGAGTGTTGCAGAAACCTCCTGGAAAGATAAGAGTAGGGCAGCATTGCGTTAGCCAAAGAAAATTAGTGTATGTAAGCAGTACGTAAGTTCAAGGTGCATAAATAAAGATTCCAGAGAATAACTCTGAATTGATAGGAAAGAACAGTTTAGACACAGCCTAGGTTTGCAGAACTAAAGGACATAGTGTGGGTAACGCTTAGAGTACAAATGGGAATAACAGGCAAGAGGGCAGTGTGCAAGGCATTGTACAGACTTCAGGTGAACTCCGACCTGAAAATTTTGCAACCTCAGACACAAGGCAGGTGTTTAAGACAAGCAGTGGCCAGTTAAAGTGGAGGGATGAAATGTGCTTGTAATGCTTAGTGGAGCTGTAGCAACAACCACAAGTCACAATTTACATAAGATGTTATTGCACGGCAGGTTCTTTTTATGCATTACAGCACAGATGTGTTTTGAAGTGGCATTTGAAGTAAGATGAGTTGAGGCACTGGCATGTCCAGGCATGTGGAAAGCAGCTAAGGCTCCACTTCTGTACTAGTATCTAGATCTGAAGCCAGGAAAGGGTTGAAGGGAATTGAATCTTCTGGTTATGCATCTGGTTTTGGGTTGCACAGCATTTCTTGACGACTCCGCTACTCAATAGTCAGCTAAATGTTTATTTGCTTGCATTATCACAACCAGACTAATGCCAATATTTTCCTTTAACACTCTTATCAGTATAATGCATACTTCTAAATGTGAGAATGTTTTTTTATATTACATAAAATGGGAATGTGAGCAATAAACCCAAAGTGAGAGGCTGATAGCAATATGTGTTGACATGAGTTTTGGGGAACAGTCTGAGCAAGAAGAGGGGAACAGTCTGAGCAAGAAGAGGGGGGACAAATCATGGAAAATGGGCAAATAAATCCTTTGAAGATAAAGAAAATAACGGTAGGGTACAGAAACTCTATGTCACAAGTTGAAATCCAGAGGAAGATTTTTTCTTCTGAGAAATTTGAACAACAGAAAGCACAGACACACTGTCAGACAGATGTTTTGACTCCCTGCCTTGAGGCATCATCAGTCCCTTGGACCATGCTGGATAGACATCTCACCTTTGCATGACTGTCCTGTGCAGTGGATTCCACAAGCTCCTACTGTACCACATCACTGTCTTTCAACTTACAGCTTTTTCTCAGCAGTGCAGCAACGTGTTTTTGCTGAAAATTCAATCAACGCCTTCTTGTCTACCCCCTGTGGACACAGAGAACAGCTAGCTCCATAGACAGGAAAGCTGCTGTCACACTCTTCTCATCTTCTCTTTCTAGATTAAACACAACCAATTCTCTTGACTTTTCCTCAAGCGGCACATTTTCTGCACCACTTATCATTCTTATTCTTCTCTCAAGTCTCTCTGGTTTGTCTCTATTATTTTTAAAGTGTGGTGCCCAAAACAGGATAAAGTACTCAAGCTAAGTCTTCGCAATGCCAACAGAGTAAAACAGAACAGCCATCCACATCTTCCATAGGATAGCCTTAGAAATATGCACTAGAGTAAGATTCGTGTTTTTTCAGTTATACGATGCAGCTCACTCTTAACCAGTTTAGGGGTGGTATAGTCTTCAGGTTTCTTTCCTGTCCAACGTCCCACATAAATATTTCCCATTTTGTATTCATGCAGCTGATAGCTCTCACCCAGTTTGTATTCATGCAGTTGATATCTGTGGCAAATTACACTTGTCTATTTTTCTAAATTCATACTATTCATATCAGATCATCTTTCCAGGCTCTAATACAGTCCTCCAGAGTGCTGGTACTTCCTATCTGCTAGTGTAACTTGAAGACCCACTGGTTCATCTTCCAAGTCACTCACAAAAATATAGAGCAAAACTAAACCAAGAACTGACATTTGTTCCATGTGTATGTTATGGTAAACTCACCTACACTGTATTTTGCTAATTTACTTTTGAGAAAAGCATGTAGGAGGGTGTGGAAAGCCTTAAAATCAAGCTCTAGCAAGTCTACTGCTTCATTCTTACCCCCTTGACCAATTGATCTGTCAAAGAAAAATGAGCTGGGCTTGTTTCTGATAAATCCGCGCAGCACTTTGTTATCACTGTCTCACAGCCAAAGTGTTCACAAACCAATTATATGCTGTAGGATTTGTCTGTATACACAATATATACAATGTATATATTGTAGGATTTGTCTGGTAACAGGATTATTTATCTATGTATCTACAATTTCTTAGGTTCCCATTTTTGCAGATAGGTGTTATAGAACCTCTCTCACCCTGGTATTCCATTATTCCTGGTATAGCGTTTCATGGCACTCCATAGTTTCCTTAAAATACATGTTGAAGGTTCAGTTATTACTTTTGGCTAGCTGCTTAAGCGTTACAAGGTGCATATGCCTGCCTGTTCCATTTAACAAAGTGTCTGTGTTCAGTAACTATATGGCTTGATGCACCATATATAATGACTATATTCCATACTGGAAGAAAGGTGTCCACATCACACACAGAGAACTAAAACCTCTAGGGACTAAAAGGTACACAGTGACGAGGAAAAAAAAAAAAAAAAAATCTGTATTTTCTAGTCCTTAGTTAAGGTTCACTAAAAGAGTACTGAAGATATTTACTCAGTCAATATAGAGGAAACCTGCATCTGCAACAGTGGAGTAGGAAAAGATTCCTATTCCAAGGGTTCAGTAGTCATTTTGGTTATGTTAGGACTAATGCTAACAAACGTGAATTTTTAGGGGTCTGTATGATAACCAGCAGTTAATTATTATTTGACAAGAAGAATATCTTAATATATTTTCCTTACCCTCTTTTTGTTTTTTCTTAGATCACTGCTTAGCATAACATCTAAAGCTGTGATTACAGCTTATCTCTCTAGTTAGTTTAAGGATTAGCAATATTTCCTCTCTTTATTGTTTATTCTACCTCCACTGTTGTAATATATTGCCATCTATCCTGAATATGTTGAGAAAAGTCAAGTCTTTAGTAAATGCTGTGCACTACCACTACTCAGAACATTGCTTTGAGTTCCAGCTCTTAGAGGATATTTAATTAAAACATGAGCAAAAGAAGAATGTCAATGCTCTAGCCAAACATAAAATGCCATCCTAAAAATAGAACTAAAATCCTGACTTCAATGAGACAATGCTCAGGTCCACTCACAAATTAGTGAAAATCTTGGTGCAGTCCACAGAGGGAACCTATCTCAGTGATACCTTTTGCATCACTCCTCAGTACCTCCTGCTGGCTAGGAGACATGAAGACACTGCTATTGATTTTAGTGTTAGCTGAATATAGCTGGCACATAAAATCATGTGCACAAAGCCAAGCGACACTTTACCACCTCTCAGAAAGCCAGGGGTTTCTGTAATGTCAGTAGTAAAGGTAAACAGGGAGAACGGGTTTACACAGGACAAAAGAAAAACCAGAGACATGAGCAAGTAGTAAAAAATAATTCTCTAGGCCTGATTCTTAATCCTTCTCTCTATATCAAAAGTAATACTGCAGAGACAATCAGAATTATATCAGAGTGAAGGATATAAGGGTGGAATAAGAATAAAGCACAAGGCAGAATTGGTAAAAATGGTATGCTGTAAAACAGAAGTGCTGCAATGAAACGACATATATGCGGGTTCTTTTGTTGGCATTTATATTTCCACTTCAGACATGATGGGGTAAGGGGAATATTGTTTTGGAGTACAAAGACTTTAAAACTAAATTCACTGTAACACCAAAATGTAGTGAAGCTTAGTATCTGAAGATGTGTATGGAGTGAGTATCAAAATAAACTACTGGTGTTAACCTTCTGCATCTATTCAAAATGAAAATTTCGGGGAAATTTGCCAGCTATAAAAAAATAAACATTGCTGGTTAATGTCTGTGGACCAGAACAAGCTCAGCATGAATAGATTTTATTTACATAAGTGCAGAAGCAGGTTCCATTTGCTATTAGATCTTCTAAGGTAAACTTTCTTATATAAACTATGGAATCTCCCACTAAAATAGTACAGTGAAAGAAAGCCAGAATTTGGGGTTAAATCACAGGGGCTGTATTTATTCTCTGAAATGCACACAAACCCTCATACTTTTGCAGTTCTGTTCATCCAAGGATCACAAAGACAATCATCAGTTATAATAATGGCTATGTCTCCATTATATATCGTAGCACAACAGGAATGAACCTGCAAAGCAGCTAGTACTGAGGACTCAACATTCCCAATACAAAATATTTCTGAGGTTTTACTCTGGACTGGCTTTAATCCATATCTGTTGATTGGACCACATCAGGTGTGCAGCTGCAGTGTGTCCTTCAGCTAGGCACAAGAAAGGACACAACTAGCATTCACAGTGAGACTGCTCCCTGACATGAACCAAAGGGTGGAAATTGTGAAGGATGAAGAAGTTCACTTCAAAAGCATGCCCTGATCCAACATAAACCAGCAGTAGAGACACACCCAGGGAATTAAGCCCTACCCAGCAGCCCAGTGTGCAAGACAAATTTCATTAACCCTATTCCATGGGTGGCAGATGGAAGTACAGCTGATTTAAATGAAAAGGAATTTGCAGAACCATGACAAGGCTGAATGGTTCTCAGTCCAGAGACATGGGGCATTGTGAGGTGCTAAGTCTGCTGTAAATGGACAGGGCACAGTGGTGAAGTAGTGAACTAATGCAGATAATCTCTATCAAGAAAAACAAAGTACAAACAGAAATTAGAGGGTCTGGCTTGATTAAATGATCTGTGAATGAACTTGTTCAGCTTTACCAATGTCAGTGATAAGGAGGATAACAAGTAGCTTGGCTGTTATGAACAGCAGCTTGGAAATGGACCATGAGACACAGATTTAAATGAGAAATATGAGGGCAGAAAAAACTGCAGCCCCTGACTTGGTATTGTCAGACATAGCACGTAGTCACTAGATGAAGAAAATGTCACCTCATTGGCAGCCCAGCCACCTCCATCATGACTACCTCCAGGAATACATACATTCAACACCAGAGCTTCCAGGGGAATTCACAGAACCTAATTATTAGGACTCCATTACTATCAGTTTAATGACTTCACTACTTTGTGTATGTTATTTTAACCAGCAGTAAGAGTTAATAAAGTTTTATTTTGTATGATGCATTCTGTGGTTATCATGTAAAGGAGAGCTTACCCTTGCTATTTTTGTACGTTTTGCTGCCATTTAATATCTGATAAAACAGCTATCAAGACTGGGTATGATATCAGCTAGATATTTAATTATTATGTGGCTGCACTGGAAAGTGGTGCCAGAAAACATAGACATCCCAGACGTGCCAGTGTTGGTTTTGGGATTAGCCCACATTTTTTATTACTGAAGAAGTTTCACGAGTAAATTAAAGACATAATTCTGGAGAACTCTAAAAAAAGAGGCATCACAAAATCACTGGGCACAGAGGATGACCCTGTTCATTGGTAAATTCATGAGAATGGAAGAAACCTGAGTAGAAAAAGGTCTCAAATGTCTCCTGCTTGCAGCAGAAGGTGACAGTGAGGATTTGTCATAAAATAGGGCCTCAGCCATAATGCCTCCAAAACAGTCATTCTGTAGATGTAAAAGTATCTGTGAATGAAGAGCCATGCCTTTCTCCCCTCTTTATGAATCTAAAGGAAATGCACCTAGAGGAACAATGGCTTTAAAGTCTCCATAAAAGATATTATTTTTTCTGACTTAAGTGATTTTAGATGTCTTGAATACTGTATCTCTATTTGTTTTCTAAGTCTGTATTTCAAATTATTTGATCAGTACATTAACACAGTTGGATATGAAAGTTAAGTTTTGTAATAAATATTTTATAACTGCCCTTTAAAACATTAGCATTTGAGCCTTGCCAAAAAATTATGTTGAATCTCTTGCTGATCTATATAAAAAAAAAAAAAAAAAAAAATGCTCAGATTCCTTTCTGAATCTCCATTTCCACCAAAGTTCCAAAAACATGAGATGCAATTATTTCAAAAGTTGCATCAACTTTGCTCAGAGGACTGAGAAGAGTATTCTGCCACCAGAGTTGGAGGTGCTGAAATTCCCTCTGGAGATTCTGTTCCTTCCCTTCATCTCTACAGCTGAGTTCTGGAGCGTGATGCTGCTGAGGCAGAAATATGCAAGTCAATAAAATACAAAGCCATACCAAGATGTTGCATTTATAGGTGCTGTGCTCTGACTATAAATCAGTCTTCCCCTGTCTGATATTCACTGAAGCTTTTTTTGAGCACTAATGCACAATGATAAATACTGACCAAATGGTACTATTCTAAACTGGAAGAACATAAATTGATGAAGGGGCAGAACCTCATCATGACAAATAGGAAACACATCCTGTGGTATTTTAGAAGATGAAAGGAAAATTGTTTCAAAGTTTTCATACAAAAGCTTTCAGTGGTGTCATTTTCCTTTTTCTCTATTCATATTTACAGGTGTCTGAAAAAGGTTGACTTTGTGAAAACCAGCAGCCTTCTGTCAATTTCTAAATTACTTGTTGTCTTCAGACACCCACCTACCTGTCCTCCTCTGGTAATTACACAATCTATGCTAAAGTCAACTTGGCATCATAGGTAGCATCAGGCTGCACAACCAGACACAGCCATACTATGTCTTTGTGAGTAACAGTGATATCTCATTCCAGAAAACTTTAAATTCAGAATGTTTTTCTAATTATCTCTACTCTGTAGCTAACAAGATCATTAAAGTGGTCATTCAGTAAATTTCTTCCCATTGTTTTAATTTTTTTTTATTCTGGAGAATTAGAACATCTGATTCATATTTTACGTGCTTATATAGAGAGTTTAGCTGTTGTATTTAAGAACTTTAAAGTCACTTAAGCTCTAAGCTGTAAAACAGCAATCTCAAAGTAAGATTTTTGAGCGTCTACGCACACATACATAAAGTTATATTTAATTTTTTTTAGTTACAAAACCTTGAGAACAAAATGTTTACTTTTGCAAATTCCCCTGTTCATTTTCATTCTGGACAGTGAGATTTTCTTGAGCTATGCATCAACCTCAACACAAATGTTTAAGAAATTTCCTTCTATGTTACCTTAGTTCCTTTGTGCCTAGAATCAAGACAATATTTGGAACCTACACTACCTACAGATTCTAAAAGATTATCACATCATCTTCCTACAGTATTTCTGTAAGATATAATAACTTTCATAGCAATTTCTCTGTTGTCGGGCTTGCATAGCACTGCTGCACATTGCTAGGATACAGTAAATGTTTTTAGAAGTGAAAGACCTCCCCTTTTTCCTATTGCTATCTAGAAAATATGACTAGATTTTACCCTCTGATATGTGAGTGCAACTCCCCAAGGGATAAGTGGAGTCCTACATGTGTAGAAGGGTGGACTTTGGCTGAAAAGATTTATAGAGTTATAAAAATGCAAATAGCTCAGATGATGTTTTCTGGAACTTAGGGCTGAATTCACATCCTTAACAAAAGTTTAATCTTAAAATGGCATTAGTGTCAATTGGACTATGATTTTGAATTATTATTATGCTCTTTTAGGTCTTCAGATTAATTTGACCTTCAGTCTCACCTCTTCCCTCTTCTTCCCTTTCCTATCATCTGGTTTTACAGGTGGGGCAATATAGGAGAGTCAGGAGCAGAAATGCAGTACTGCCTAACTCAACATCTCCTGGAAGCTGCAATAGAGATTCTCCCACTGTCCAGGAGAAGGGAAGAGAGCTGGGAGTGGAGCTGTGTGTTTTAGAATGAGACCAGAGGCAGTGACCTAGAAAACTTATGTGGGAGGAAGACAACACAAACTGTGAGCTGCAATAGTAAATTACTCAGGCTTTGCGCAAGCGGGTGAAAATAATTCTTTTTCTGACTTGTCATAGTGTCCCAGAATATTCTTACCTTCTTATTTCATTGTTGGAAATCATTTCCCTATCTCCTAGGCACTCACTTTTGAGAACTGTGTAGTATATTTATTGTAGGTCTTCTTTTTATTTACAGTCTGTTTTTTCCACTCTCAAAACAGAATTATCCAAAAATAAACACTAGACAATGAAAATCAAAAGCATGTGTAATAGCCATGCCATTTTGTAACTACTTGCTACATCTTTGTTTGGCACACTGGACTTTGTTTAGCATAAACATGGTAGTACCACAAGGTCATAGTCTCCACAGCTTAATCCATCCCTAACAAAGGCTGGAGTTCATATGACACAGACTTTTGTACAAAAGAATTTAAATCCAAGTTAAAAACAAATCCCATCAAAAAGGTGATCAAAGTGTAGTTAATTATAAAGGGGTGTGTGTGTGAAGGAATCATTCTCCCTAAAAAAGGAGAAGGTTGCAAGATGCAGTTGCTTTGTGCCCTTGGCCAGATGCCATATCACCTTAGAAGTGATCATGATGGATATCATAAACTGCACAGAACTAAGCCTGCTCAGGGAAGTTACTCAATGAGGAGTTCTCCAAGACAAGCACAGGTGCTTCCAGGGCTTGCAACCACTGTTTTAATAAGAGTGGAAGTAGCACTCCTCTTGGACTCACAGATGTATGCTGGATCTTGGTAAGAGTTGTGCTACTAGGAAAACTACTGCAAGTAGTGTGTAATACAAGTGGTGGTGAAAGATGTTACTCTGTAACTCTTAGATGCAAGCTGACAGGTATTTATGGATTACCTGTAAATGCAAGAACTTGGGAGAAAATCATAATTCTGTTCCCATGAGGGTCATCTTGCTATTTTGCAAAACACACCAAACTCTGACCTCTCCCTCATAGTTCAATGCCATCCAAAGGTCCCTGACAATTATTTCAGTTTAATAATATGTACTGAATTGAAGTGCATGAATCATCATCTCTCTTTGAAACCCAGTGGCATTCAGGATCTTTTGCATATTCTAGAATAATTCCACCACTTTCAAGCACTTACAGTCCTCTTCAGCTGCACAAAATCCAACTGACTTGTGGCCAAAAGTACAAGAGGAGAGTATAAGTAGCATGAACATGTTCTTTTAAATAACCCCCAGGAAAGATCTTCCCAGCTCTGTCTCCTCCTCCTTTGCAAAGTGCTGTTGATGTTGCAAGACTAAGAGTTGTCTCATGACAGTGGGAATTCATACTCTAAATCTAGTCTAGCAAATGCAACCATTTGGAGATCATTCTCTGTCCTCAAGAGTAAATATGAGCTCATGATTTGCATGCTTCCTGTTTGGCTTGCACTGCCTCCCTGCCACCCTAGGACATTGTAGTCTCAGCCTTACATCTTACGGACAGCACTCAATAACAGGTGATTGGCCATGCTTCTTCTCAAATTATGTCTAGGACATATCTAAGGGGCAAGGGCCAAAACCATGCCAGTAAGTAAGTTAAAAATTAAATGATGCAGATAGTTATGGGAGAGTAGTCAAGCTCGTGTCTTTTACAGTAAAGATGCAATCTGTGGTCCCTGCAAAATGAGCAGGTGGCACTATGATTTGCCACATGTCCTTGGTAATCAGAATATTACTGATAGGGAAATGAGAGATCTTACTATTATTGCTTTAGTCACAATGAACAAGACAATTGTCTATTTAAGTAGCTTAGTACATACCAGCCACTAAGGCTAAATTGGTATGGACTGCCATATGGAATAAGTAACAGACTGTAAATTCATCAGCAGTATCGCTTACTCTTATGTCCAAGTGATGTCATTAATTTGATACATAACCGGCAGAAAAAGCAGAGTTTGAGCTAATACATTTAGTTCTTGTCTACTATCAGTACACCATGAAGTGGTTGCAATTACATTTTAAAGTTTTATTTTATTTTGTTAATTCTTCCTTCTTCTTTTGACTTGGCTGTTGCATTCAAAGAGCAGTGGGAAATAACTGGCTTGGGCCTGTATGACACACATGTCACAAAACAATTCCTTTGGTCTTTTCCTAGTAAGAGTGATGCTGACACCTGTCCCCCTCGGAGGCTGAGAAGTGACACATTGCCTCAAAGCCACCAGTCGGGAGGTATGTATTTCTTGGCTGGGAAAGCAACTAACAGTGTGTATGTGTGTGCACTTCTGACTGAGTCGAGAACACAGACGCATGCTGGCCAGCTGGCTGCAGCTGAGAGCGCTGGATTGCTTTTCAGGATCTCAAGCAAGCTAAACAGGATGTGTGTACTCCCAGTGCAACTGGTTTGGTACCAGTAATTACTGGGGAGGAGGAAGAGAAACCAGGCGTTTGCAAAAGGAAGGGGACTTGTGGTAGGCAGGACGAAGAGAGAGGCATGGTTTAGTCTTAATAAAATGGAATCTTTACTGGTTTATCCACCTATTTGTGTTGATGACATTTGATCCACAAAGAATGAAACTGAGTTAGTAGTAAGTTGCATCAAATACACGAACTCAACTTGTGTTTTCCCTATACAAGTCTTTCACAGTTGTAGTAATTTTAAGTGTTACTTGAAACCATTGCAAGTAGCATCTCCAGGCAACCGAATACCTGAAAGACTTTTTTTTTCGTTTTTCTTATGACATCTACCAGGTCAGCTCACATTAAGTGAATGTGCCGTACTCAACAGCGTAGACAACTTCATCTTTGTTCTTTGTTCAGACTCAGTGACACAGCAAGGCTTGGTTTCTCTTGAAACAAAACTCACTACATTTGCTTTGAATTGTTATTATAAAATTTGTAGTATTGCTCTGTACTACAGGTTATTTCTCTGATGAGCATACAAAAATCTTTGTTTAAGACAAGTACCAGCCCATAACAATACCCTCTACAAACAGCACTGAATGGGGAGATAGGAAGTTCAGATTAAGAGAACACGTGCATTTGCATTTCAATAACACTCTATTGAACCACTTTAAAGCACTGATAGCCTGGTCCTACTTCCTTTGAAGCAAATGGCAAAACTTCCACTGAGGTCAACGGGACGCTTGATCTGACCCTAATTCATGAATGGCCAAATTTTGGTACACTGGCTCCCACTGAATAAACTGTTCTGTCCTGCAATTCCAATTAGCTACTTATTTTTTAAGTACTACTCACTCTGAGTGCCTGTCCATGAAGCTCATAACACTCCTTTGAGGTTCATCAGTGTAATGGGTGAATCTGTTCATAGCAAAGAAAAAGTATTAGCAGTGCATGTCATCTAGCTGCTCTTTAAGTAGTTATGAAACATTTCTGATATTTGTAATTTTGGGGTTTTAAAAAAAAATATATTATTATTATTTTAATGGTGTTTATTATTTTTTTTTTTTATGACCTAATAGTTTTACGACCTCTTTATGACTTTTCATTATTTCTTTTGTGAGATTAGTCAATTAAATCACCTGTATAGTTTATCTTTGCTGACTGGATATTAATATTTTAAATATAGCTCCCAAGTAACTGTAAAGAAAAAGTTTTTGGTATCACTTTTCATAACAGTGGCTAAAATTTGTGTAACTATCTTCTTGAATAGCTGAGGATTGGCCAAATACTCTGAATAAGCAAAATAAGAACCTGTAAACAGAATTCAAGGGGTTTGGTTTTGGATGAGGTTTTTTGGTTTTGTTGGTTTTGGGTTTTTTTCCACAAACACAGCTGTATTGCATTTACTCTTTAGGTGATGTAGAGAGTATTTTGAAAGCAGAAGAGTAAATTCACACTTTACTATCAGTGAAAATCACTAAGAATTGAACAGAAAAAACATACTTGTCTAGAGAAAAAGAGGCTCAGGGGAGACTTTATTGCTCTCTACAACTACCTGAAAGGAGATTGTAAGGGAGATGGGAATCGGCCTCTTCTCCCAAGTTACAAGTGATAGAACAAGAGGAAATGGCATCCAGTTGTGCAAGGGAAGGTTTTGGTTAGATAATAGGAAAAATTTCCTCACCAAAAGGGTTGTTAAGCATTAGAAAAGGCTGCCCAAGGAAGTGGTTGGATCATCATCCCTGGAGGTGTTTAAAAGATATGTAGGCATAGTGCTTAGGGACATGGTTTAGTGGTGGATTTGGCAGTGCTACGTTTACTGCTGGACTCAGTGATCTTAAAGTCTTTCTAATCTAAATGATTATATGATTTTATTGTTTTCTGTGATTCTCTGATTGTCAGCTAGAAACCTCTCCATATATTAATTCATATATATATACATCGTACATGGTGCACAGGGTATTAAATAATTTTTCAAAGCTTGGATAGTTTGTTGGAAGTAACATAGTCCTCTCCTGTCTCTAAACTGTATGTTTTGACCTCTTTGTTCTTTCTCCCATAAAGGACACGTCCCTTTCTGGCACCACTTTGTCTGTCAAAGACATTAGGGAGCAGTGGCTAGAGAAAAGTTTCTAGAAAATTAAAAAATCCTTTATTAGTATGTTGTAACAGTGAGGGAGAGGGAAAGTGATGATTGAGATTGGATGCAATCATTCAGCATGTGTGATGCTGCTAGAAGATCCATGTTCACTGCCACAGCAACTTTGTACAGTTATACATGCCTAAACTGGATCTTCATGTAGACCTAACAAAATAGCTAAGATTTTTTAATTTATTTTCAGTATGAAGTCAGAACACCAGTGTCAAAAAATATTGAGAAAAAGGCTTATTTTGGTTGTCATAATGAACAACAGAAATTACAGAAATCTCATGAGATAGCTCAGATTTACAAAGCAAAAAAAAAAAAGGTCGAGATAACACAAAGAATCATAAGACAAAACCAAACTCAAACTTTCAAGTATCATCTATCACTTACATTAACAAAAGATGATCAATAATGTTATCATTACAAATGTAGGTCTGTAATAGAATGGAGACCTGAAGAGAATAGAATAAAATATAACTTTTTCCCTAACAGCTATCAATATCTGGACAGTTAAGTAACTTTCTGGTTACTACTCAGCAGGA
>NW_008600783.1:141520-165827 GCF_000691845.1 Merops nubicus
TTTAGCTAATATTGATAATATTTACAGAATCAGCAGGGTCTGGAAAACAATCTGCTCCAGCACTGCTTTCACAATTAATTGATTTTAACAGGACCACCAAGATTTGTTTAAACTTGAAAGCACAGCTGCACCATGAGTAGGTATCCCAGTCACTATTATGATCTAAAGAGTGACACATGTTCATTCATGTGTGGTAACAATCACAAGGTAAAATCCTAGGCCATGTCTCCATGAAATTGCAAATCCAGTTTTAGGGTTCCTGATACTTGCCACATGGTCCAAACCACCAATCCAGTATCAATTCACAGTTCCAGATCAACCATATTCAAAAATAATGACTAATCAGCTTTATGATGGCAGATACCATGCTAGTTCAGTTATCATGGGCTGCTCTTCCTGTGGTACTCCACAGGCTTCTTTTCTTGCCTTAATCCGTCCTTTATGTCTAAAGGTCATTGCTCACAGATGTCCCTATGTCACAACATGGCTGCTGAGATGTGATTGGTCTCTCTTTACGCAGTGCCTTTACATGTAAAAGTACAGATTTGCCATGGTAAAATGACTTAAAACTTCAAAGGAAGGAAAACACCTCTGGGCAATAACTGCAAAGACATAGTACCTTATGCCTGTGGAATTCAGTTTTTTAAGCCTAAAGGAATGGATAATTTGTAAAAAAACATTCCAGATAAACAGACTTGATTATTGATGAAAGGTCTTGTGTTACTTGTTTTCCACTAAGTAAATATTTGGCACATAAACAGTAGTGTTGGGGGGTTTCCTTGGGTTTAGAACTGTCATACACTGGAATTCCTTGAGAAGTAAAATAAAAATCTTCTTGAAGATTTATAGGTTGGAAATCTGGGTTCCATTAAATGCAATATGCCATAAAAGTGATAAATAAAACTATACACAGATTAGCCCTGTATGTGGAATTCATAACATCAGCAGGGTTCAATTCTGATATGAGGACCTCAAATGCTATATCAGAAGAAAGCCTGCACTGAAGTACAAAGATAAGAAAGATGCATTCAAGATTGTTTGCTTAAGCATATTTCAAATGGATTTTGGAACCACTTCTAGGAAATCAGTTATCTTTGTGAAGGTGACACCTGCAACTCTTGTTGTATCTAGAGATGGTATACCATTATCCAGCAATACTCACCACAAAACTCAGTTTTTAAGTTCTTAGAACTTGACGTATATGCATTATGCTACAGTAATTAAACACATTATCTCTATTTTCCTCCTACCAGATGGTAATAGTGGCTTCATGAGCTGCGCCAGTACTGTGCAGTAAAGGAAACCTCAGTTGCAGGATCTCTACCAGTGTCAGCCACTATAGAGGTTGAAAATGGGTAGTGAATGACGCAAAGGACTGTAGAAGTAGTTTCTTCTTCAAGATGGACATTGGCCTGGGGAACTGGGCTCTTCTAATGTGTTTTTACCATGTAATTTTAAAAAGTTGACCACATCACTCACCATTTGAGAGACGGCTAGTAACTGTGTTTTTCTTTTGAGGAAGAATATAACATGATTTGGAAAACTGCTGATCTCTTTCATCTGTAAATGAGGTTAAGGGGAGTTGTGCTTGAATATACATCATGCCAGATAACACAAAACACTTAGAAAGCATGTCTTAGATACCTCAAGTCAGGCACACCAAATCAGAGTTTATTCCAGCTTAAACTCTCCATGCTCTTGTCCATGCTCATCTCTAAATGGAAGTAAATTCAGTTTATTACACAGCAGTCTAACAAAGATAAGCATTAATTAGTTTCTGAAGGTCTATAATAGTACTACAGAAAAATCTGTGAGGAAATTAATAATTCTAGATCTAGAAGGGAATCCAGTAAATAAGTCATCTGGCCACACACTGAACAAGGAGAATGCAGCTGAGCATTTTTTAGTATGTTATGTGAGTGCAGCCCAACAGATACACTGAATCAGGAAACAATCCTCTTAAAAAGGTATGTGATTGCATAATTAAAAATCAAATTATAATGTATATGTAAGATAATTAGTTCAGCCTTATTGCCTGACATTAGTATTTCACTGATGTTACTGTTCCACTCCTTCACTCCCGTTCTCCAAGGGACTCCACCACAGTTCAAGAGCTGACACCTAAAGGTAGAATGACTGGTTGAGCTTTATGCTGTACATGGCCAGAGCTCCAAAAAGTTTAACAAAGATATCACGGATATTTCTAGGAATAGTAGAAAGGACTAGGACAAGGTGTTTAACAATGTGCTTTATCTCTCTGCAATTTCCTCTTTATGTAACTTGGAACAAATCTAGAATATTATACGAAAAGATTCAGATCTTCAGATGAAGGAATTGGGTATGTAAAACAGGAAGACATTTGAGACTGGCTTGGGGAGCATACATTCATCCACCACTCAGTCAGTAATGAAAACCTCCTGATACTCCTCTCCACCTGTTTTGGGAGAGAATGGCATCTGCTTTATCAGGTCAGGTTTCACTCCATATATATTGGGAGGCTATAATTCCTACCTGTAAAAAGAGGAAAAGGCAACAGATAATAATTTGAAGTCATTTATCCAACATGACTGACAGAAGGCTCCAAACTCCTTGCCCTATGTCCAAGCTTCACCTTCTTGCACCACTCTAACTGCCCACAGATGGGAATCTCCCAGTTACGCCACACCATGTCTTACTCGGCCTTGTTCAATACGAGGTAGCCTTTGGACTTCTTAACTTACGTTACAGAGAACCATTATATAAATTGTGAAGGGGACTTACTAGGCTTCTTGTGTGATGATTTTTTACAGTAAAATAGAGTACTGCACCACCAATTCAGTGATACTGTATTTACATCCAGTTGAAAATTGTTTCATATCCTGCAAAGCCAAGCCAAGCCAAAAGTAACCAGGTGGAATAGGATTAGAATGATGAGCACAGTAAGGAAACCTGGACTTTGCTTTAGAAAAATAGGATTGTCAGGCTGATAGGTATTTTAAAGGTGTTCACTAGCTTTTAAAAAAAAAATTATCTGAACACCCATTTCAACTTTATTCCGCATCTGAAACTATTGTGCTGTTCTCTAACTGCTGTCACTGCTGAACACCAGCTTTACAAAACCTGTCTCCACATGGGATTTTATTTCATTGTGAGATTTTCTAGATTACAAATTTTATATCTAAACCTATTACTTTTACAAAATCAGAATGGCCACATATTTTACATTCCAAAGACCTGATTCAACAAAGATCATTAAACCCTTCACTAGTCTCACCATCCAAAATCCAACCTAAGATCAGAACAGTTACTAACATTGTGAAAAATGCTAACTCTGATAGACACAAAAATAAAAATAAAATTATAAATACAGCATTCATATACTAAGACAAAAAGTCTATTCCGTTTGCAAGGAAGGATTAGCCCTATCTGCTTTCATTACAATGTTTCTAATTCTAAACTCAAAAACATAAATTGGAAAATAAGGAGGTGATTGATGATAGCAAATGTGGCCTCACTAAGAGCAAATCATGCCTGACAAATTTAATGGCCTTATACAGAAGGTTACAGCATTGGTGGATAAGGGAAGAGCAATTGACATCACCTACACGAACTTGCACAAAACATTTGACACTGTCCTCGGCATGATATCATTGATCCTAAATTAGAGAGACATGAATTTGACGGATGGACCACTCAGTGGATAAGGAATTGGCTGGATGGTTGCACTCAAAAAATTGTGGTCAACAGCTCAATGTTGAAGTGGCAACCAGTGACAAGTGACGTTCCTCAGGGGTCAGTGTTGGAACCATCATGGTTTAACATCTTTGTCAGTGCCATGGATAGTGGTATCAAGTGCACTCTCAGCCAGTCTGTCAGCAACACCAAGCTGGGTGGTGTGTTCAACGCACTGGAAGGAAGGGTTGTCATCCAGAGGGACCTTGACAAGCTTGAGAAGTGGACCCAAGCCAACCTCATTAAGTTCAACAAGGTTAAGTGCAAGGACATGGACCTCTTCTGTGAAGGCTGAGAGAGTTGGAGTTTGTTCAGCCTGGAGAAGATAATGCTCTAAGGAGACTTCATAGCAGCCTTCTGGTATTGAAAGGGGGCCTACAAAAACCTGGGGAGAGACTTTTTACAGAGGCATGTACTGATAGAACAATGGGTAATGGCTTTAAACTGAGGAAGAGTAGATTTAGAATAGATATTAAAAAGAAATTCTTCATTGTGAGAATAGTGAGACAATGGAACAAGTTGCGCAGAGAAGCTGCAGATGCCCCATCCCTGAAAGTGTTCAAGGCCAAGTTATATGGAGCTTTGAAGAACCCAGTCTAGTGGAAAGTGTTCCTGTGGGTGGTAAGGGGGGTTGGAACTAGGTGATATTTAAAGTCCCTTTCAACCCAAATCATTCTATGATTCTTTGATATTATTTCCTTGCCTGCTTTAAAGTGTGCCCACTGTTAACTAAAAGGAAAGATTATGCTTATGTAAAATATTAGGCTTACATTCTTACTGAAGAATTAGACTTTTTCCACATTTGTTGTTGAAAATGAAAGGTCTACAAAAGAAGGAAAACTATTTCTTTTGCCACAATACATCACCAAATGTAGGAATTTTGCCTGCATTAGAAGTAGGCTTGTTGACAAGGAAGAATAAAAGGCAAATCAGCTAAGGTAATCACATTGCCCTCTTCCTACCTCAACCATGACCATTTCCGATAGAGTTTCTGTAGGAAAGCTCATCACCGTACAGAGCTCCCTCTTTACAAATATCATCCTTAACATTCATAAGAATTGAACACTGTTAGAGATATCCCTGCTGCAGTGGTATCTGCTGTCACAGGGATTCTAAGGTCCAGCTGTAAATATTTTAATGTCACATAGATGTAGATTGTCCTAGAACCTCTTGGGAGCTTTCCTGCTCCCACTGTCTGGACCTCACAACAACAAGTCTCCATTGCTCTGGCCAAGGTTGCTCAGCATCCTTGCCATTCAAGTGGCAGGGTAGTAGTTTAGAGTTGGTTTAGTGAAATCAGCAGGTAAGTACTCCTTCTTTCTCTCTTTCCCTCTTCAGATCACAGACCCTATGTTAGTAATCTCCATCCCTCTGGCCCTGGGGTGGCCTAGAGGTGAGGGTCTCTGGTCTCATCCAAGAGACTTAAAACCCTCCACTTGAGATGACTGTGCTGCTCTCTGACCTTGGATCAACTAATGGTATTTTAAACAAATCACTGTAGCTATCTTACAATCCCCTTCTTCGCTTTCACTATTTGACATGAAGCATCCTGCCCTTCCATTCAGGTTCAGTGCAAGTGGACTTGCTCTGTCCCAGGGACAGGCTGTGTGAACTTTACTTATTACAGCCAGTAACAGTATCTCTGCTGATTTCATATAACTTTGATTTCAACATGAATCTTTTAATACACTTCTGTTCTTCAATGGACTGTTTGATCAAGATGAAAAACATTGGAAGTCTGACCAATAATAAAATACTGAAAAGAGAGAGAAAAAATGGCAAAATCCAAACTGAATTTTTTTTTAGCCCTTCCAGCTTTAGATGCTGGTATTCATTCTCTTGAATATTGCATGTCCTCTAGAAAATACTATATTTAATTCTCATACCACTACAGGTGAAATACAGATATAAAGGTTTTTAAAAAAAATGAATTTAAATGTTTGGGGTTTTGTGGCTTTTGTTTGGTTTTGTTTGTTTGTTTTCCCACAACATTAAATTATATAACAAACCTGAGGTACAATAACAATAAATCAGTAAGATCATGAGAACTTGGCCAAAAATCTTCTATATCTGCCTGTTCCCTGAGGAGCATGCTGCTATCAGGTTTTCTGTCCTGTACATGGTAGAGGTTTTATTGTTTCTGTGATCTGCTCCAGTCTGCAGATTTTCTTTTTCTTCTGTTCCCTTCCTTTCCCTTCCCTTTCTTTGTAAAGCATTTTAGTTATTTGGTTGGGTGAATAGACTAAGTATCCGCCAAAGGAGACATGTCATCTACTATGCAAAATGGAGACCACCATCCTACGCTGCTGAACACACTGAAAATATAATGTATCATATAAACATCCATAGGATAAATAAATACATTAAACATATATTCTTTTACCAGCTCCAGCTCATACCATGTCAATGTACTGTGGCTTGAGAAGCCAAAATTCAGTTCTATTGATTGCCCTGGGAGAAAACAGGACAGTATTTTTTCCCAATCTGTTACCAGAACGTTATAGTACATGCTGTACTCCAGAGAACAAACTAAGCACACTTCTTCGTCTTCCATCATCTGGTGCTCTCATAACAGAAAAAGAAACAGGACTTTGAAAATAGAAAAAAAAACCAAAACAAAACAACAAAATACCTATATATAATACACATATACCTTACATAAAAATATTTATGCACGTGTATACATATGTCAATACTCATGCACACTCCTTATGATACAAAGAAGATCAGATGCAGGTTCAGGTAGTTAAACACACAATTAATTAACTTTGTAAAAAGCCAAATAGATGTCACTGATTTACCTCATTTATATTAAAATGGTGAATTTTCCATACGGTCCTCCACAAGCTCCCTTAAAGGACATGCTGTTGATGTAGCATCAGTCCTTTCCATCTACTGTTTTCTTTACCATTTAGAGTTATATTTGGGGGCATTGCTGATAAGGAGTTTTATGAAGAGTGCAGAGCGATAATCTGTGGTAATGATTGTTGCTTGACTTAAAATAAAGAGGAGTCACCTTTTAAGGTCAACATCAGTTCCATGTTTGGAGTGTTCCCACTATTTGGAAGGGGTTGACATGTTTTAAATTACTAAGTAATGTGAAAATACATTACTAGCACAAGACTGCTGTCTATGTAAATATTTTATGGGTAGAGTCACCCACCATTGGTTAATAAGGTAATACAGAATCAAAGCTATTTATGTTGACTCATATTTTTAAGATGAGGAATTTCAAAACAAAAAAATGTGACAGAGTTGATCAGGACGTAAGACAGTGGCTCACAGCCAGACTGTTTATGTCTTGGATGTCATGAATAGCTCTTTTAAATTACTTATTGAACAGAGATGCAACATTGTCCATGTGAAATATGTTGAACTCATAACACAATGAGTCACCTAATGCACCTAAGTTAACTAGGTATAATTTTTGGTTTTGCAGAGGTGAAAGAAAAAGATCCTGATAGGCTTAGCTTCTCCTGGTTCAAGTATTCTCATAAAGGTAGAAAATACCATCTCTCATGTGTACATGGCATCAAATACAAAAGGAAACACATCCATCCTAAGGGTACTTGAATGCCCTCACCCTGGGGTTAACAGTATGACCCGAGAAAGAGTGCAGCTCATGGGTTCAACCTGCAACTGTCTTACCCTCAGTGCTCCCCAGTCTGCCTGCATCCACAGGCAGCATAAGGGCTTCCATGCTGAATTGATCAGTTGGGATCTACTTCCTGACAGGGCTGGTGCAGGTGGTCTTTCTCACTGCTCTTTTCCAACCTTCGTTGCACAAGACCAAACAGAATTGAAGTTCTTGCTGCTTCACTGCCACTGTGGGAAGGTCCCACAGTGCATGAACCAGGGAGATGGGGGATACGGTGATGTTGTACAGACTGCAATATGTTGGCTTGTCTTGTACAGAGTCCATCAGAGATGCAGCATGACAGCTGGTGGATGGCAGGCTTCTTGAAGTCTTCCTCCTCTGCATGCTTACCTCAAGAAAGATAAATCCTATATCACCTTTTCTTCCAGTCAATGCCTCAGAAGCCTGTCTTCATCTTTTGCAAGGGACTTGAGGGTAACAAAACATAAATAGGCATTGCTGATTATATGGAGTTGCACAATAATGATCTCCTGTTCTGTTTTTTCTGTATGTCTTTCAAGTATATTGTAAGGTAAACTTCTCCAACAGCTGCCCACAAATTTCACCAGGGCCATGGAGGCTCTGACCTAAAATCTCTCCTGTACACTCTAGCCAAACAAAATACACGTCTTTGCTTAAATACTGGATTGTATGGCCCAATTAACATGTATTTGAAGTGTTTGTAACTCATCTCGGTCCATGGAGGTCTTCAGGCAGTATTTTAATTTCATTTGATATTAGTTTCCTGCAGTTTTACTGTGTTTAACTACTTTATGGACAAAAAGGTCTGATATTCAACATACCTTGTGCATACTAAGGCAGGGTGAGAGCTGTTCAAGAGGAAGCTGTTTCATAGCATTGACTGTTTCACAGTGGTAAGTACACGGAGGCAGATAATACTCATGTTGAGAATAATCTGACAACTTGAAACACTAGGATTTAACCCATAGGATATGAAGGCGTCATCCAAACACAGACTAGAACTAGAGGTTCCTGTTCTATTACCACTGAAAGTTCATCTTTGAATTTTCTCACTCCTGTAAAGCTGGTGCCAAGCTGAATTGCCAATACTTGCAAAAGCCTCAAGCAGTTCATCTAGACCTCCCTTACAGACAGGAAAATACTTTTAGTGTGTGTTGGCACTTTCCAGACATATATTGCATAAATCCTACAGGTAGAACTATATCTTTAGGTGCACCTGATAGCTGACTCCCTTGTTCATTCATGCCCAGATATAGAGCAAAAATGACATGCTACCTTACTTAGAAGAACAGGAATGTGTGAGGGATGTTCATGACAAATTTGAAAGAAGGTGGCTGTAAAGCCACATTGCCACTCTAGAAGATAGATCTAAGCAAGATCTGTGGAGAGCCAGAAGTTTGGTGGATATACAAGATAGCAACTGCAGTGAAAGGGTTTCTGAACCTGTAAAGGGGATACATAGGTTTTTCGGAGAGGTCAGGGTATGCCCTGGTCAATGTCCTTGGAAGAGAAATCATACAGGAGTGAGATGTCTGTCTGTGCTGGGTGGCACCATGTGTTACTCTCCATAGGCCAGGTCAGAGCTGCATAAGCCATGAAACCACTTTCATTAAAGTTTAGGTAGACAGTCTAAACTTATAATAGGCATCCTCACACCCTGACACGTGGCTACCACACACGCACACAATTGCAGAGGCATAGACACACTCATCCACACTGAAGCATTTGAAGACAAGAACAAAATATCCAAACAAAAACCCCAAACCTTATGTTCACAGTTTGGTACTGTGAAACTTCACATAGGAATGATCTGCTTCTGGACTGCTAAAATAAAAACCCTCAGAAATGAATTTTATGTGTGAAATAGTGTACATGGACAACGCTTCCTCTCCCCCCACAGCCCCATGGAGCCTCATCCCTTCCACCCTTCATCCCCCCTTCAGTTTACGCAATAGATTATATGCGACCCGTGATATTTGGAAGCCACATCCTGCTGTAGACAGGGCTGGCTGCACTTCCTAAAACAACACTTGGGGATGACTCTGCTTCCAGCAAGTGGAGTCAATGTGCTGGACGTGGTTTAATTGGTGCCAGCTTTGTCCTCCTAACAAGCATCAGCTTTCTTCACTTGATGCATCAAGCAGTGATGTTCTGCAGGTTATAGTGCCCATATGCATTAAAGCCTTTTGTATATGTTGCCTGATTAGGCAGGAAATAGTGCATGGCATCAGGGGACAATTCACATGAGTAAAGTTACTTGCACACATATGCATGCGCAAAACTGGGGGTCCAGATGCAAAATACATCTTTTTCTAATCCCTGAGCTATTTTCTGTGTATATGTCTATATACACATTGCATGCTTATTACTTTTTATTACTTTTAAAACTTGAAAATAAAATTGGCTTGAATTTAGTTTGAGGATCGGCACCAATGCAGGACAATTCTTGTTTTAACTGAAACAGTTTGCCCACTGCTAATTTTAACACAAGCGACTTATTTTAGTAATGGGGATGCAAATAGTAAGCACACTCTCCTTTCCTACCAGGAAGCCTTGGAAGCCTAGCGCAAAGCCTTGGGAACAGCAGTGCCACAGATATGGGGAGATGTTCTCTTTTTTGGGGAAAAAGGTGGTTTTGAGAGACGCCTAATTTTCATACCCGCCTTGGCTACTTATGCAGGAGGGCGGGAGCTAAAAGCCTCACACTTCCAGATGTCTGCAAGGACATAACTGAGACATTGAGGTTAATTACCCAAAGCCTTTCATACCCTTTAACTGCAGTGAACATATAGAGGACTTCACTCCATTAAGGCAGATGATGAGACTATAAGCACTACACCTTCAACTAAGAGCAGGGAGGGGAAAAAGTGAGGGGTAATTGCTATATATAGGCAGTGCAGTCGTTGAGAGAACTTTAACCTATCTTTCCTTATTTAATTTTTTTGCGATCAATGAAAGAATGACTGTTACTCTTCACCAAGCTTCTGCACATGACCCAACTTTATCTACCATTCAAGGAATGCAATTTAACCTAGATTTAGACTCCTCTGCACAGCCAAGAGTGATGCCCACTGGAATGTTCAGCTTATGCAGAATTGTTTGCTTTGGTTTAAATAAATAAATAGCATTAAAATCTAATCATGGAAAGTGTAGCTGTTAAAAATAGACTGAGGTAGTCAAAGTGTTGAGAAAAGGTATGTGCAGGCAGGATCCTCAGAGACAATTCATCAAGTGCAGGAGCAACCAGACAACCAATGCTGGCGAGATTTCAGGCACGTAAGCATCACCACTGAGTCTCCCCACCCTGCAGCAGGAGTTCCCAGCAGGAGTTAGACCTGTTTCTTTTTGGTTGGTTGGGTTTTTTTGGTTTGGTTTGGTGTGGCTTTTTTTTTTTTTTTTTTTTTTTTTGTTCTTTTTTTTTTTTTTTTTTTGGGTCATTTCAGCCACCTGCTTCCCCTTTAGTCAGATTCTCTATGGGGACACAAGATCTTCATTGAACTATCTGTGGGGAGCCTGGCACCCAGCATGAAAACCACCATGTACAATATTTCTTCACCTAAAAAGCAGCTGTTTAAAAATGAAGCAATATTAGAAACGTGTTTACATTTTTTTGTTTGTTTATAGATTCAGATGCTGAGTTTTATTTGTTGGTGCCACAGTAAAACCTCTGTAAGCCAAAGAGGTCATGAATCCAGATGGCAAAGAGTTTCTGTCTCAAATTGTTTCATCTTGTGCCTCTTTCTGCTTACTTTCAGTCATCAGCCTTATATATGAAACTGCTATCGTTTTTGATTAAGTTAATCAGGGCATTTAACAAAAAAAATTTGCAAGACATTTTACATAGTAGGTTCCATGATCAGGTTTGGTTTTGAGTATTTATAAGCATTCATAAATGGAAAACAATATTCCCCGTGGTGCAACATTATTTGGATTTTCCAGTATGCATCATGGGAACAGAGAAGAGGGTTGGCTATGGTGCATCATGGGACCTTTAAAGTAGCCTGGAATCAAGCCAGGAGAGCTTCATCTGGACAGCAGCTGCTGCAAAGACCTGCAGCAGCTTTTCCGAATGAGCACGCTCCCTTTTTCACTAACATTTTCAGTTGGAATTCCACTGAATTTCACATCCCTTTTCGCTTATGCAATATTAAATGTCTATGGAAAACAAAACTTTCTGGTAAACTGTCCTCAAGTGTACCAGCATTTTTTGGTAGTTGAATTTCTATCTATATGCTTTTGACAGACAAATGATGGTGCTATCAGTAGGGGTGGTAGGCAAGGTGCTCAGATGCTTGCTCCACTTGCACTGCACAGAAAACAGACCAATTCATGCATCTGTTCTTCAGCCTAGGTTCAGTTAGGTTACTAGTTTACAGTGAGATTTGGTTTAAATTATTACTGATTAAACTTCCTTTTGAATAGTGTTTTACACAGGAGATCTCTGCAGGCAGTGAATGATCAGCAGGCCAGGTCTTTCTGTCATGAGGATAAGGTGGACAGGCCAGAGCAATGACTGTATCCTTTCTCCAAAGGTGACCTCTCCCTGTGCCATAGCTAAGCCTAGTTCTGCACACCACCAGTCATCTTCTTGTCCCCAAGTTTCCATGTATAAGGCACACAAGTGATGGGAATAAAATCAGGATTTTACAGAAAGGAAATCCAGCACTCAAGGTCGTTCAGTCACAGACTGAAGATTTCCTCAGTTGTCTTCCAGTGACCTGTGGTCACTGCTATTGGCTCAGATAAGTCCCAGTTGAGAGGTTGATGGCACAGGACACCAGGTCACCTTGAGAAATGTCAGTAACGACTTTTGAAAATGTATGTTCATTTTAAGTTTTTCGGGAGTAAATAAAGGAATCAAAAAGTCTCTAAGAAATACGTACACTCACAATTAATGTTGCCTAGAGAAACCTACATAAGGTTTCCAGTTCCTTCACTTGCAAATTTATTAATGGGCCCAAGAGCATGTGGATGCTAAAAGAATAATTACTCTGACACACTCCTTCCAAAAATCTGCAAAATGAATCTTCCTCTTTTGCCCAATACATCTAACCATTAACAGATCAATTACTCGGTTTGTACCCTGCTGCCAAGGGCTTATTTACATTTGATAGCGAATGCCTGAAAAGCTTACAGTTTGAAAAGCTTGTCTGAGTATGGCCCAGAGCAATCGAAAACAGAACAAAGAAGTGAAGAGCTAGTGGCATTTAAGGGTCAGATGCCACAGAGTGCAGATGGGATCCAAGAGGCTATGTCAAACCCGAGAGAAGGAGCAGCATGAAAGATGACTCGAGGCTGGCCAGCTGTGTGCAGCAGCCTGGTGCTCTTCTCTGAGCTTGCCCATCTCTGAGCCAGCAGTAGCCTGCGCCAGTGCCTCCTGGTGACTCAGTGCAGCAGGGTGTGACAGCTCCGGAAGCGGTGCAGCCACACTGCTGTGGCACTCGGCCCTGGCTGGGCACATCTCCTTCTCTGCTGGATACATTGAGTCAGCCACAGCGTCCTTGGGATGTGGAAATACTGCTCCAGGCTATACCTCTGGATAATCCTAGCAAGCTCAGCCGTGCAAGGTACAACTGACCACTGAGAGGATAAAAAAAAAAAGGAAGCAATGACAGATAAGTAATAAACAAAACAAGGCCAAACAGGGGTCCAACAGGGAGTGACAGTGGGAAAACACAACTGTGTAAATGGTTTTGAAAACGAGAAGTCTGAATCTGGAAAAAAAAGACCAGTAATTTTCCCCATCATCTCCTTGAACTGGACACCGTGCCTCAGCATGGATGTGTACCGCCCAGCAGAACTGTGAAGCAGACCATGTTTATCTGCTGGGGTATGTATTCATCACATGTTTCAAAAGACTGCACTGTCAGGCCCAGAGAAACCCCAGGAGTTCCTGGAGGCTCTCAAACTCTGAGTTTCTCACCTCCATCACCTTCCACGCTGTAATCTCAGATCCAAAGTTTCTTTATTGTTCTGTGTAGGAAGATCACAGAACAGCTACTGTAGTGCAACTCTTTCTTTTCAAGCATCCGTTTCCTGGTTGTCAACTTTTTTTCCTACAGCACCTCTCATGTAGCTGTGCCTAGTCACTCCCTTTCCTTCCTCCTCTGAGCAGCTCCACCACTGTAAAAATAGCTGGTGTGGAAGGCTAAATTCTCTTGCTGGAGAACTGAGACAGCTGTGGTTGCTTGAAATGTGAAAGGGCTGCCCAAATGATTCACCTTGCTGCTCTTCCCCAGCCCTTTTCTTGCTTTGCTGATTTTCCAAACCATTATTTCTTACTTGCAGATAGCTAGTTGTTGCCATGCTGATGAAACTGTCCTGATGCACCATGGGAAAGAGAAAAGGAAGCCTTAGGAGCCACCTCTCATATTCTTGAGGTCATATGCTGACTTCTCCTTAAGCAATTCAGGAGTAGCTAAAAATATGCTGAATATAATACATGGAGAGAATATATTTCACCTAAAGCAAATGGAATAAGCAGTAAAAATAAACGCAAAGAAGCTGAATCCAAACCATCGCTCATCAGTAAGAACCTCATTCTGACATATGGTTATGTTTATGGTTTTGTGTGATATTTAAATATAACAGGGAAGAACACCAATTTTTTTTTTTATAAAATACTGATCTTAAAATTGAGCAAAAAATCAAGGCATGTGGATATGTGTCCATTAACAGCATACGAAGCAGACTTACTTCTACTTGCTCGTAAATTTTGAAATCTAGTCTCAACGTTGTTCTTCAGATGTTCATTAGCATATACTATGTTTTAGAAGGGTATCCATTCGCCCTATTAAATGTATACAAGAAGAAATTATTTGGAAAAGGCAAATAAAGCACATTAGCCTTTCTGCCCAGAAAATACATGCTAGTCAACAGACAAGGCTGGAGAAGATAGAAGTTATTAAAGTTCAGAAATACTCCAAGTTTTCTTTATCCAAAATGTTCTATTCCTCTGTGCTGTTTTATTTGCCAGGTTGAATGGGTTGCTACTACTCTTTTTTTTTTTTTTTTTTTTTTTTTTTTTTTTTCCTCTTTTCTTAGTGATGTAGTTTTGAAAGGCTGTTTGCAAACTTATGCTGGGATGATAATCTCCAGCAACTGCCAAGGTCTTTTAAAGAGCAAGCTCCTGAATATTCACAAGGATCTATTGCAAGCATGCTGGAAATACCTGGAAAATACCATAATCTTTAAATTGTGCTCATCTGGATTTTCCGTTGCCAATGGTGCAATCCAGATAATTTGCTCCCCTGGAGTTTCATAAAAGTCTGTAGAAATCTATTTTATTTATATATAGTATGTCTGCACCCCTTTTGACTCTATCAAATTAAAGCTTTTTTAATAAAAAAACAGATTGATGTATTCTAGTTACATGAAGATGAAGACTCCATATACTGAGGTAATCTACCTGTGATCTGCTGCCAGCTTGACTGAGACTTAGTTCAAGGTAAAATTTATTTAGAGATGTGAAGTAGTAGATTACCAGCAAAGAAAACATTCCTGTTTCCTTATCTTAGGGAGACTGGCTTCCTGCTAGTTGTGGATCCTCCTCCTGAGTGAAGTACTAAAATATCCTTGTTCAGCATTTTTTAGTTCATCTCGTAATGATAATGGAGGTTATGCATAATCTCTGTGGCTGTTCAGATTCTCTTTTTGGCTCCTGCAGTGGGTAACACCAGAGTTCATGCAGTATCACACGAGATGACTCTGTAGCACACTAATTATAGAGGGCTTTCAAAGTACTTTGATGATGAAAAGTGCTGTATCTGTGCAACTCTAGGTATTATTATTATTTATATAGCATACATAATCATAAGTGGGAGCCTAGCTTTAAGTCCATTTGGGACTAAGGTGGGAGGAAAATTTGAACGAACTCCGTGTCCTTGCACTTTCACTGCATCTGGTTAAGGTAGATAACTAGCATTCTGAGTTCCTCTGCTGCCTTCCTTAATTATAAAATCCTATGAAAAAGAAAGTGAGGCAAATATGGACTTGTATGAAGTGAGATACAGAATTATTTTCTAAGCTGTCAGCCAAAACTTGCACCAGTTAACAACTGTGAGATTCATTCTGAATGAACTTAATATAATTAATTCAGTCATTCTGGATGAATGAAATAGAAACATCAACTTGTTAATTAAAACATATTTAATAGAGAAGGGTATTCTAAGACACTTGAGTGCTCCTTACCTCATGATGCAAGGAAAAAATAATCCCTGCAGAAAGCTTTTTCAGTACAAATCATTAAATACCTGTTGCATAGATGATATGCAGGAAAGAAGTGCGTGATGAAGAAGATGGCTGCATGGGAGGAGTGAGGAAGGAGATGGAGATTAACAGGGTATTATAGATCCCAGCTGAAGCCTGAGCCAGAATGGAAGGGTTTTCACTGTCATGCATGCAGAAATCCCTTTACACCTTTACAGCTAGACTTTTCAGGACAAAGAATGGTGATTGGCTAGTTAGCTTCAATTCTACAGAAAATCCTATGGGGAATAATTCAGACCCACTTTCTCTGCTTGCACACACTTTGACAGCACTAACTGAACATCCACCCTGTCACTGAGGGATTGAAACACTATGGTCAGTACAAAGTCCACAGAGCTGAAGGGTACCAACAACCAAAATGAAGGCAGAAGACATTCTTGAGATTGTCCTAGGTCTCTGCAGGGCCCACAGATTCACAGTTGAACCCTTTGTGTGCTCCTGAAATAATACTACAGCGACCAGAATAAAGGAAGGTAATAAGAAAAGCTCAGAGCAGCGGGTTTTCACCTCAAGTCACTCATCAGAAAATCCTTGTTCTCAACAGAAGTACATTGGGTCAGACCATGTAGGATTCTTGCCTGAGTAATACTTCTTCACCTCCACACACAAAACTCAGGTAACAAGCTTAGAGTTGACTACATATTCAGCTTTCAAACAACTACGGTGAGTCTCCCAAAGATAGGCACAGTACTCCCAGTGAAACACTTTGAAGTTATGATGCATAGATAATTTTGAATATGCCCCTTTGAATAGGGAAATTCAAAGTGTAAGCAGAGCCTGTGTTTTGAAGAGGCCTCCCTGTGGAGAGTGTCCTATTATATGTAAATACCACTGAGAATAGCATGCAAATATGGTCATTAAGAAGGTTTGAACTTTTCCAGAACAACTTCAATTTGAGCCAAGCTACTTCAACCTTCAAAGGCAGCAAACTCTATGACTCAGCAGAAGCTGAGACTGAAAAAGCCTGTTTCAGCAAGGGCCGGTGGTTTTAAGATACTAAAGTATCCAGACGCTTTTCTAATCCCTTAAACTATTTTTACTGCTGTTCTCCTATTCAGTTAGTTGCAGACACGTAAAAGAGAACTGCTGCATACTGTTTTGCTATCAATTGTGCCCTTACATACCTGGGGCTGCTTAATGGTTTCCCCTACAAAGCTTATATTATAGACGGAAAAAGGAGGAGGAAGAGAAGGATGTAGACTCCTACCCAAGCAAACATGTAGAAAAGCTACTGAGAACAGAGGCACATTCAGCAGCATGGAAAAACTGCTCAGGTGTTTGGGATATGAAAAACTTTCTAAAAAGGATGAGAAGAGGCAAAGTAAAGATTTATTTTACTCCTTAGCTGCCCAACACGGTAGAGTTAGATGCATGTTTTACAGTATCCTATGGTCCCTTATGTAGACCTGTGTAAATTTGACATGCACATCACATGAATGTATTTCATTATATTTACAGAGTTTTCATCTGTTTGTATAAAAAAAACTAAACCTTCAGATTGCATTTCATAAACTTGCCTCTGCACTGAGTTATGGTAAAAAGGAAGTTGTGAGTAAATAATATGATTGTACATAAGCAAGTGGTCACCATTCAAGACTTTTTAGCTTACAGTCATAAGCTTTCTCTTTGCAGTTGTATCAATGAAAATTAAATGTTATGTTTTTCAGGATCCAATCTGTAAGTGTCTGAAAGACAGAGGAACTTTTACATTGATTTAAACAACTGAAATCCTGGAGCTCGTGAATTTTTTTCTGTCTCTTCTAATATATAGGATGAAATTGTGGTTTACACTTGTTTCAAGGAGCAATTTAAATGTCTGAACATTTTCCCTTTTATACCAGTCTAAGCTCACATATCTTACTTTGTTATGCACATTTCCTCAACATAGTAGCAGAAACTGGGTCTTTTGAAGTGATGGGAGAGTCCACGGTCACCAGAAAGCCATTACTTTTGACCAGTTGACTTCCTTGACTCTGTATTGCTAAGTGCAGCCTGTCCCAGACTCTCTGCCTCTAGCTTCTAGCGCTAGGCTTCTTCATCACTTAAAAGAAGTTAACACAGAACAATCACTGTAGAAACATGTCTGTCTTTGCCCAACGCGCCTTTGCATTGCAAATTCCAGCAAGCCAGTAAGCTGCATACAGGATTTTGGCTGCCAGGAGAAGAGTGAAGGCAGCCATTTTGGAGGCAGCTGTTTTTACAAGATTACTGAGCAGCTGTATCTGTTTACACAGTTTCTAGACATAGAACCCATAGATAATGCTCTACCATGTATACATGCACAACGTCTGTGTTGCTTCATAGGGTCTCCTGGTAGTGCTGGATGTTAGGGAGCATTTAAAATAAGTTTCACACAAGCATTCTCTTTTTTTTTGTGTCTATCAAAACACCTTTAAATAAGTACAGGAACAAATAAGGTCTTCCTGTTTCAATCTAGGGATGTACTAGCATCATGTAATTTACATCTGACACACTTTCCAGGACTGACAGAGTCTGGGTGTGAATATGTCCTTGGGCACCGTCAGAAGCACATGGTTTAAGTCAGGGAAAGGCAACCATCCCTCTGCAGAGCTGTTCTTACAGCTCTGTGTTTTTGGAGTCATTATGTTAGAATAAATCAGAATAAAAAGGAGGACCCTCAAATAGTTTCAAGGAACTGAGCCAGAGAATACATCTTGGTAGGGATTTCTCAGACATAACTTATGGTTCTATCTTTATTGTCTATGTTGGCAGTCAGAATGAAAGTAAAGTAGGAGTAGTTTCAACAGCTCTGCACCACTAGAGGATTGCATTTTTTTTTTTCCCCCAGAGGAATCTGCAAGGGCCATGCACCCCACCTCACTCATCAAGAGTCCTCTCACAGATCTAACTGCAAATGGTGGCAGTAACTACCATAAGAAAGACAGACATCTTCAAGGAGATTATAATCAATCTGACTATTTGTATAATACACTGTATTAGAAAAAAAAATTGTATATCAGAGGTAGTTCATGAGCTC
This sequence comes from Merops nubicus, assembly GCF_000691845.1. Classification (NCBI taxonomy): domain Eukaryota; kingdom Metazoa; phylum Chordata; class Aves; order Coraciiformes; family Meropidae; genus Merops; species Merops nubicus. The sequence goes on from NW_008600783.1 coordinate 160,117, forward strand.
AGTAAAAGAGTCAGTTCTGTCAGGTTTGAATTAGCAGAAACCACTCAAGGTAAGTTCAGACCTGGATCAACTCTGAGATCTAAATTGCAAAACTCTACTCCTCACATCATTACATTTTTTTTTTCTCAAATCAATACTAAGATGCAGAGAGATTGCAATGGAAATGCCAGCATGGTGGTAATGCCCAGTTGAGCTGCAGATGTTGTGCAGCAGAGCAGCACCGAAAACAACCATGTGTCTGGAACGACGATACGAGTACATAATTTTAAAATTACCAATTTCAGGGGGTGTGACAGATGCATTCACAAAGTTTATTCTGGTTATCAAACCATTGCTATAGTTTCCATTTAAATAAGGAAACTTCATTTCTAAATTAGGAAATAGCCTTCAGTGTGTGCTCACTGTATTTAAAACACACTGAAATTACATGATCTGCATATAGATTTTACGCTGTCTGTAACTTGTCCTTCTAACTTTACAAACATTTCAAATTACTTGGCCAGGATGGGTGCCTTAAGATGAATTTGCCTTTTTTCAAAGTACATTCACACAAAACATCAAAGCAAATTTTAAATACTTAACAGGTTTTGAATTTGGGGTTTCCTCTTGTTCCGTTGATAACCTTGGTTTTGTTTTAAGTACCTTCAGTGATGTGTATTTTTACATCTTTTGCAGTTTGAATTCAGTATCTAATATACCCTTCTACAGAGGTTAAGAAGTATACACTAGCACTGTATCACACCTTATTCTTTGTCACCTGCAGACAACGCAACAGCTGCTGCAGAGATGCACTGGGAGACAGTGTATAAAGAATTGGATGAATGGCATAGAAAATATGTCACTGTGATTACTTTGAACTCTGTAATAAATACTCTCCACAGAAATAAATCTAGGTGGGAGAAATGCCCCCTGGAATGTCTTTACCCTGCACATGCACACATGCATTACCACCAAGAAATCACTCATGAGAGCCTTGGCACTGAAGCACTAATTTATATCAGTTGTCCAAAATGCCCCAAGGAACTGGGCCTTTAACTTGAGACGTACCTGACAATCAGTCTAGGAGAAACTAGATTTTGTCTCAGGGTGAGCACTTGTCTGGATGTTTTTGTATCCACCTTTCCAAGGGCATGTTCCTCACAAAATGCTTGGAATGCCCTTCCCTTTGTACAGGCAAACTAGGACAAGACAGCTTAAATGTGACTCATTATTTAAGGAACACTTCAAGGAGTCATTCCTTGTGCTGGTGCTTGTGTAGTGTCTCTCAGAGGTGTAAATCTACTACCACTGTCCTGCTTATTTTTCCCCTTCTTTAGTAATAAGAGGAGGAATTTGGATTTAAAATTACAAGCAAATTTGAAACTAGAAAGCTGTATGATAACAGTATGACCACTGTATTTTGTTTTTTCACATAAAAAAAGGAGATGAATGATCTTTCCTTTAGAGTCCAATGCTGGAAAGCCAAGCACTGTATGTCTTCATCAGTGATAAGGACCTAAATGATGAAGCAGCCTTATCAAAATCAGTACCTTTCTCCCATAGACTCTGAAGGAATAAGGATTTCATCCCTGGAAGTGAAACTGACTGTCAGTCAAGCAATCTGATTACATGGGGAAATGTAAACTAGAGGGAATGATTTAATAATATTGAATCTAGGCCATATATAAAAACTGCTTGAAAAATTATGTGATAGTATATTAATCTTTTTTTTTTTAATAATAGTTTGCAAATAACATATGTTTTCTGAGGCTCATGGCAAAATTTGAATTACAGTAGTTGATGATGAGTATGACTTTGTTCCAGGAGTGGCACAAATGATGCTTGTTTTTCCAGTATTGTGAGGGTTTCGGAATCTTGTCCTGTGAAATTTCAGTTCAAAGTAAATCCACATGGATTAAATCAGGAATATTGCCAAAATATTGACTGGGGTCAGACACCAGAGTGACTGGGGAAAAATGAAGAGGGAAGGAAGGAGTTGGGATTATAAAATTGAACCAAAAGATATATGGACTTATAAACCAGCAAAAGACAGTTAGAAAATATATTTATACTAAATTAAAACTTTATTGACTATTGTTCTCCAGACAACATGATCCGACGGACTATGGTTGCATACATGCAATGAAGTTGAACACAACAGTAGTTTAACATGGAATGTCAAACAAATTAATATAATGTATTAAATGAAATAAATTCATCTGTGTTGCTGCAAAATGAAACCAAGCTATGTATTTCCTTGGTCAATCTCTGTTCATCTAAGAGGCTATGCATTTGAAGAAACTGGTAGATTTCTTTAGCATATACTTCAAATAAATTAGTTAGAATTGTACTCTTTAAAAATCCTTTCAACTTCACTTGCATTTCAAACAAAATCTAAGTGTAAACACTAAAGTTGCAAGAGCTGTCTAGAAAGACCTACCTGTCAAACTCTGAATAGACATTACAGTTCAGTAAATGTGAATACTTAGAACAAGAAAAATACCAGTTACTGCAAAAGTCACGCAGGTATATTTTATTATTAATCCAGCACAAAGCATTTCTTCTAAGTTTCTCACATAAAAGACTAAAGCCTGCTTACAGTACTACATCTTCTATCATTCAAGCATCATTATTACCTATCAGGGAGATTGACTAGATGACCTAATGGGTCTTTTCCACCCCTAACTTCTACAAAAGAAAATCATTCACGCCAGTAAGAACACAGTTAGCTACATCTTGGGCTTGATCCTGTAGCCTTCATTCAGGAAAAAGTCCCACTGACTTAAAAAAGAGGTTTTCCAGAGCAAGACATCCAGGATCAGGCCCTTTTTACTTTTTAGTTTTTAAAAAAGCATCCATTTAGGATACATGGAAAATATTCTATAGAATTAAAAAAATATAATGACATGTGCTTCACTTGCATCGAAGGAATCGGAGAATGTAAACAACATAGTGGCCCACATCTTCCCAATATCCATGAAAAGTGTCAACTGCAAATAATCTGTGTGTGTTGATTTCTCAGCATATGCTTCTGAGGGTGTCTGGTGTATACCTTTACCTCCACACCCACACACATATGTACACCCTTAATATAAGTAAAGGTGTGATAAAATTCACTAAAGGCAGTTGCTTGCCTCTCTTAATGCTTAAATTGCAAGTGGCAGCAAACTGAGTTTTACCTGGTACTAATTAGACTGTATGTGAGCAGCTGGACACAAATATCAGTGTGGGCAAGAGAGTGTGGTTGCCGGTTCTACAACTGTGGAAACATCCCACTTACGCACATCACAAAAATCTACCTGTATGAAAGGCTGGAAACGCAGGTGACCAAAGAATTTCTTGGTGGGCCCTGTTTGAAATTTGAGTTGAACGGTTCAAAGGTTGCAGATTGTCCTCACAGGCATACTTTGACAACCTGGAGGACCACATAGGAAACTTTACCTTCAAAGTGCACTTTCTAAGAATGGAATGTTCTTGACAGGGAAATGATCAGAGGCAATCCTGGACTTTTTTTGCTTGTTGAATAGGAAAAATGTTTTCATCTTCAGGCAGCACTTCACCCTGACAAATGTGAGTTCAGTTATTATTGGGTTTTAGCATGACAGAAGATTCTTTAGAAACAAACATGATAGTACACACTTACACATACACTCAGATATTTACAGCCTTTCTAGAAAAACAGCCCCCTACCATAGTACTGACTACCTTTTTCCTTTTTTAGTATTTAAATCCTTTAAACCAGCTACATTAAATATCAATGTGTACTGTACCACCCCACACCAACCCCGCATCCCCCCCAAAACCAGCAAGTATTTCAAAAGTTTGTTTGCTTGTTTGTTTGTTTTTATGATTGTTAAAATCTCCTGCTTGAGATTGTTAAGTACCACCTCCACTGGAACAAGATCAGCACTGACTGCATCTTCCAATGCACGTCGTTTCATAGTTGAGCAAGTACTGCAGCTAGAAGCTTAGATCTCCAGGTCATCAGGTCGAGGCCTGCTGCTGGCTCGGCTGCTGGCCCTGCTGGGAGGCCTCTGGTCCACAATGGTGAGGGGTTGCAGCTCATGTCCCGACGCCAGTTTTTTAGTGTTCTGGTGCTCATCGGAGAAGTCAAAGGGCTGGGCGTGCGAGTTGGAGATGGTGCTGCCAGCCTGCCCCATTCTGTTCTGCTCCGCGCTGTAGTTGGCCCAGTTTTGCTCGCTGGCTTGCTTATTGTAGTTACGACAGGAGGAATTGTTCCTGTCTCCAGTAACGAGCTTGTACCCTGGGGGAGACATGGGAGACAAGGGGGCAGTTGGTGAGGAGCAGCCATTGTAATAAGCATATTTGGGGGAGCCACAGTCCTTGGAAGGGCTCATGGCACCGCTGTGGGAGTAGGGGTCGGTTTTCCCTTTCACACGATCCTTGACACCCTTGAAGAACACGTAGAAAAGCTCAATGATGTTTAAGGCAAGCGACACCAAGGACACGACCAGCATGAAGAGGATGAAGATGGTTTTTTCAGTTGGACGGGACAGGAAACAGTCCACTCTGTGCGGGCATGGATCTCGCTCGCAGGTGTAGATGGCATTCAGGCTAAACCCATAAATGTACCACTGTATCAGCAAGAAAGCCACCTCAAAGACAGATTTAAACAAGATGCTGATGATGTAAGTACGGAGCAGTCCCCCACGCATCTTCACTTTGCCATGCTCTTCGATTCCATACTTGAATTTCTTAATTTCTATTTGTTTGAGGTGCATATCCACATTCACACCATCATTTTGGACCACCTTAAGCTCTTCTTCTCTTTTGTTTAGCTTCTCTTCCTTCCTCATTACATAGAACACATGTGCCAGGTATAAAAGGGTAGGTACAGACACAAATATGATCTGCAGAACCCAGAAGCGTACGTGGGAGATGGGAAATGACTTGTCATAGCAGACGTTCTCACAACCAGGCTGTTGAGTGTTGCACCGGAAAGCAGACTGTTCATCTCCCCAGGCAGATTCGACTGCTGTCCCCAGTAGCAGGATTCGGAAAATAAAGAGGACAGACAGCCACACCTTCCCTCCTGCAGTAGAATAGGCTTGAACCTTGTCAAGAAGTTTTCCCAAGGCACTCCAATCACCCATCTTCACAAGATGCTGGCTAAAGAAGGACATAAAGCAAAAAAAAAAAGTCATGGTTAAGACAGAGCTTTAATACCTTGATACACTAAATCACATATCAATAATAGTATAGTAGCAATGTCAGGTTTATTTTAATTCTTGTGTTCTACGTGATCTGAAGAGAAACCAAAGTTTTAGTTAGTCTGCAGATGGAGTGGGAAGTCAGGGAACCTGAAAAGAGAACGTCATATATGTGTATCTCAGAGCACAATGAAAGAAGAGGTTTCTAATTTCTCTCCAGTTTACAAGAAGTCCATGACAACCCTCAGTTGCCGCTGTGGTTGGCTCAAATTCCGCAGTGGCAGCCTCAGTTCAATGACCTATACCTGCCTAAGGTAGAAAGTGACACACTGCTGAAACAGAGTGTGGAAATACTTAGTGGCAATACCTGAATATGCTAGGAACAAATGAAAGATTTCTTGCTTTCAGTGTGGATCGTTCATGGTAATTCTCATGTTCCCTCTTCAAGAGAATAAGAAAGCAAACCATGGTATAACCTAAATACAAAAGGTTATTCTAAGTTAATATTAGGGCTGGATACCTAAAATTTTATCATTGCGAAATGTGTGCAGTTTTCCCTAC
>NW_008600783.1:165858-180436 GCF_000691845.1 Merops nubicus
AAACAGCTCTTGCATATCACTAAACTGTATGCAATACACTTAAGAGTATAGTTCCTAATGATTCCAAGTTTATACTACACTCAAGTTCAGGAAAAAAAACCAAAATCCTGCTATGTAAATAAAGTTTATACATTAGGATGTGGAGAAAAAAGATTAAAGTTAGCATGCTTTACCTATACTTTGATGAAGGAACCAAAAATAGCAAATACACTGAGCACAGCTAAGCTCACATTGCTATACTGGAGGAACTGTTTTCATGTTTATCTGTGGCTTGCTTAATTTATTGTAGTTTCAGCTTTATACTTGCATCTTTTTGTATTTAAATTCCTTCACTTTGTTTTGAAAGGAAAAAAGATTTAGCAAGAAAAAAAAAGGTAAATGAGCTCTTTCTGTTTTTAAGGCAACTGCTGGCATGCAGTTTGCATTCCAACTGTTGAACACTGCAAGTTTAAATTGTCTCTCTCAAATTTTAAAGTGCACATTTCTGGGACACAGGCAGCTTCTTAGTGATATCTGGAAATACTCAGGATGATATAAATGAAACGGTTTGCTTGCTGTTCAAGATTCCTAGGAAAAACAAAGTTCACTATACAATTTTTATCAACTCAAGAATGGTAACCTTATCTGCATAAAAACGTACATTTGAACTTGCCCCACATGAACAAGCACGTGAAATTCAGCACTTAAACGAAAAAATAATCATGAAGCTTCCCTTTTAAAGCAGATGCTGCTGGCTATTGATATTCGTTCTGTGCATGCTGAGTAATCCCTTCCTGGTATTAATAGTTTCGATAACGTCCAAATTATTTCCTCCCCATCGCATCATGGATATATTCCCTAGTGAAGGTCATTTACAGAAAAAAAGCCCTTTTTGGAGAATTCATAAAATAGGAAATTTTAGCACCAAGGAGATTTTCTTTCAAGAAGCAGTGAGTCACTGGAAACACAAGGCTATAAATCTGGCAAACTCAATCATAACAATAGATGCCAAATAAAAACACGCCGTTCCTGCCATTGGAAAGAGTCTGGGAAACAAGTGATTAAAGTACTCTCTCTGATATGTCCAAGATACCAATTATCTTTGAACCTGTGAAAAATATCCCAGGGCCATTTCCTCAGTCTGCTTAGTCAGCTTGCTCTGAAGTTTACCTACTGCAGCGTGCAGACCCTTCCTCACGTAATTAGTTCTTCCCATGAATGAAGCTCCATCAGGGGATCAGGCCTGATTCAGACTTTTAAATCTGAAAGGTTCCTCTGGGAGGAGTCCACAGCACAGTGTGTTTATCTCTGACACATCCCTTCAGTCATCCCCAGTTTTAGTCCTTCTCAGGAAAGGCTAGTTGGTCTTTATGGGCTCAGGGTAGCAGAGAAGGAGTCGGGTACTCAAGCACAGAGGTCTTTGGAAACGCTGGAATGAAATGTGACCACGTTCCTTCTCAGGCTGGGATTGTTAACACAGAGAACAGTCTGTAACTATACAACATGTGAAGTTTGTTTTAAAGACAAACTATTTGCTCCATGTCCTAGAAGGGGAAGTGGACAGAAGGAGCCTTTTTCAAGTAACAGTTCCTTGATTTAATTAGTCAGCTTTCCGATGATTCGAAACTACTGCATTAACACACTTTCCTCAGACTCAACGTATTTTTTTACTGTCTAAATGTTATTTCAGATCGAAAGTTTGATTAAGAAAAGAGAGGAGGTGTTATGTCTAGGCAGCTATGTGTTGGTTGTTTTTTAATTACGCTCCACTCTGGTCTATTAACACTATGAGATTTACTTCAGTTTTGACCTACTTAATCCCACACCTGCAATATTTTCAGAATTTACTACCTATTTTCTAATTTGCTTCAGCATGCAAAATTGCTAAGTTTCATTTATGTCCTCTGGCAATATAAACTCCAGGAGGAAACATTCCATGCGTGAATTGCTCATGCATAGTTTTGAAAAGCAACATTTTTTAAAGAGATCAGTTACTTGTTAGCCTTTGCCAGTGACAAAAAAACCCACATCAATTCAAAACATTGTACTGTTAATCAGATAACCTTGTGGTGGCACAAATATATTATTCCTTTGCTTAAGTGGATTCTATTGCTTTATGAACACAGTACTTTGTTTTGTTGTAGAGAGAATTCATTCATCGGATCTAACTTGTTTACTTTCAGGGCACCGAATGACCATTTTTTATTAACTGATTACAGAGGTTACTAGGTATAAAAAGAAGTTTTGCATCAGACAGTTATTTAAGTGTGCTAGCTTTGTACCTAGTTTGAAATGGATGGCAGAGGCAGACAACTTTTAAAAATACTGTTTCAGCATTCTGGACTTAAATTTCTTTTAACACCTCCAAACACCTTAAATGAGTCCACTGAATGACACAGGCTGACCTGATCTATTAATACAAGTCGGAATTTTACTTAAAGAATTTAAGGATATGGCTGATGATGTTTATGTGTGTTTCAGAAGTACTTACTGATTATTACTTTACAGGATTATAACCTTTTTCTGAAACAGACTAATGCTGGCCTAGTAAACTCTTCAAAAGATGGATTTCTTCCAGGTCCTACTGTGTGTGGGTAAAGATAAGAAAAAAAAAGCCATAGAGCAGCAGGAGATGTGACAGCATTTATCTGCATGGGTTTTGGATGACCACATATCTATGAAATTTGATTTGTAAGCTACAATTAAGAAATTCTAGAACTATTTTTTATGGACAGCATTCATCATGTCATCTGGTTCGCATTTTCCAGGAAGAATAATGCAAACTCAGTGCTGTGGTAACATGCCCAGGTCTGACTACAGTGTCAGAAGGTCACATGCTAGTAGATGGAAGAGCAGTAAGGGTTAGAGTAGGAAATACCGTGGGACTATGAAGCTGAAGCAGTTGGGAAATAGGCCAAAGTTTTGGTTTTCCAACCTTTCCTACCTTTTTCAGGTGTGCTCACACACACATAAATAGCCAACAAAAGAGAAGATTTTGGACCTTGAACATCAGTCAGCTTGAGTATTTCCCAAAAGCAACTAGCACTGCAGAGAAAGCAGAAGAAACGTACAACTGATAGGGCTTAGATGGGTTGGAGCAGGGAAGGCTTTTCTGAAATCTTACAAAAATCAGCCAAATGTCTTCCAGATATCCCCCTGGGAAAGTGCCGTTCATTTGTAGGTATGCAGAGGAGCTTCAGTTCATTTCATCCACTGGACAAAGATCACTGAACAACTGCAGTAACTAGAATTTAAAGTGGCACAACTGTGTATTTGTTTTGTTGTGTGCTAGTATTGCTGGTGGTCAGCCAGTAGTGGATCTACACAATAGCCTTTGTCTTTCCCACGTTGTACCCTCTCCACCTAATTTAATTCTAAAGCACAGTTGCAAAAGCAACTGTAAGCACTTTCTCAGACATTCTCTAGTTGTCCAACGCAGGTCTACCTTTTGTGCTACTGCCCAGATTCATCCCTCTCCTGACTTACGATGGAACTAAGAGAAGTGCTTAATTCTCTGAGGTGGCCTCAGGCCCTCTGCTCCTCCTGTTTGTGGATTTTGAAATCTGGATTTCTAAAACATACGTGTGGCATAAACAACAGACCAAGTGCCCCCATGTGAGATAAATTCAGTGAGTAACAAGGGGAGGAGATACCAGAGACCGACAGAAAGAGAGCAACATATCTGATGAAACAGATACATTGCTCAATGTCATCTAACCTTCCTCATGCCCACAGGAATCCTTGGCCTAAACTGACCTTCATTTCAGAGACAAATAATATTTGGGGCTTGCATAACATGAGAGCTGAGATAACTTTACAGTGCTGAATCTGTTTGTGCTCCTGAGTGTGTAAGCATTCAGATTTATGTTGCAAATCAAATCTCTCGTGCCCTTCTCTTCCCTCTCCTGAACCCAGCCTGCTGCTCAGCCCTCTCCATTTGTATGCTTGTTAGGTATCATGGGTCAGTGCTAGTGTTTGGCTTTGAAGTTTTTGAAGGAAACAATTCAGTAAACATCCCAAAGACCAGAGGCTTAAATTCTGCCGGGTAGTGTGCTGTCCAGATGTTAAAAATGGCAGGATTAAAGCTTCACGCAAGTCCTCCAGTTTGCTCCCTGTGCACACACGCACACTCACGCTCACAGAAATCAGACACAAGGTGTCTAACCCATTTTTTGCCTCCATTACCAGGAGTTTCTGTCCTAAATCTCATATACAAAAATCAAAAGGAACTCCTCAGACAAAATATAGAACTTTGTGAGGCTCGCTCATTATACCAAGGCAAGCTGTGAGGACACACATAAGCATAAAGAATTCTTGTTTAAGACAAGAACGTGTTACTAGATAAAATAGACTGTGCTTCATCTGTCTTTCAGCTGAAAGCTCTTTTTCCTGTCTCCTCGTGTTGCTCTTTCACTACTGGTGGCACGCAGCAGGCAACAATGGCTATTAGGAATCACTCCAAGTCATTCAACGTAAAAATCTTTTTAGTTCTCCAAGAGATGCTGCTCAAGCATTTTGGTATTTAAGCCTTCAAGGTAATATAAAGGGAATGTGTCATATTGGGATTATGACACGTATTGTGGATATTCTTGCACACCTCTTCCTAGATAACTTTCATTTATAGCTACCCAAGACTTTCACAGACATTGTCAGCGTGGTAAGGCATATCATGATATCTCCCTTTCCTTCTCTAAAAACCCTCACCGAGGTTGCTAGAACAGAGTAACTATATAGAAACCAGGTTAAAAATCCGTAACCCACGTCTGGATTTTATCACATCCATTTTAAAAGAAAAAGGGAAAACCTATCAGGAAGACCACGTGAAAGGCACCACTTCAGGAGCTGCAGCGTTTAACAAAGCACCTAATTAAGACCCTTGCTCTGCGCAAACTATTAGGCATCAGGCAGGATTTACATATGAAAGCAAAATGTGTGGGGCAGGAATGGGACGCACACGGGACGCCGTCTCATAGTAACTTCTGATGCAATTTCGGCACAACAGGGGAGACTGAAGCGAACCTCGTCTTTTCCTTTTTTTTTTTTTTTTTTTGGTCTTTAAAGGAGCTCATTTAGTCTGAGATAAGTAGAGAGAAGCGATTCACTTAAGCACTAGCAACAAGTCTGCACCTCAGCCCTGCAGTTACAACTTCACCACTGCTTCTCCTTCAGTGGAACAAGGTTAGAAGTTGTAAAAGCGTAATATTTGAAGAGATGTATAGAAATATAACAAAAGAAAGTGAAGAATTCCTACAAGCCTGAACTTAGCACTTTAAGAGAACTTACGCTTTTACTGAGGTGTATTTTTAAACAAGTTCAACCACCAGCACAGTAACACAAAATTCTTAGGGTGAAAAAAAAAGTGTTTTCAGAAAAAGTGATACACAAAAGCATGAAAAAGGAAGACTTTCAACTTACCCTTGCTGCTCAGCAGTGAAACTGTATCAGAATACTTCTTTGGAGGGTAAAGTAAAATGGAAGAGCACGTTCAGGCACTCAGACCTGTCTATTGAAACTTTAAAGTCTACGGCTGTTTTGTATTTTTCATCCTTCCTTCCCCACTAATGAAAGAAAAGTGCTGATACCTTGTAAAAGTTTTTTCTAACTTGGAACACTGGGAGAGCTTTTAACAAGTTTGCAAGCCTCTGACGGTAGAAAGAGGAGGGGAGAGGAGGGGTGGCAGCCCAGGAGGAGGGGCTCTGCAAATGGAGAGGAGGAAGGTGGGGGAGGAGGGAAAGAACTGAAGGCACAGCAAAAACCGGCCCGGGGAAAAGAAGGGAGCGAAGGCATGAAAGTCCACTCTTGCTGATGTAACAAAACAAATACAAGGGTAGTCAGCAGCCTCCCCACACGCCCACACAGCCCCGGTCACTGAGGGTACCTGGGTAGCACTTTATCCAAATCTGGGCTCGCACGGGATGGATGAAACAACTTAGTTCTCTCGTGTGCACCAGGAGTTTCACTACAGGGAAAGGGAAAAATGCATGAAAGGGACTAGTGGGTGCGCAGCGTGAACCTCCCGGATGCTGGGGCTGGACCGAACAGCCGCTGTCTCCATCCCCTCCTTGCCACCACATCCAGAGGAAGACCTCTCAAGCCCTCTCTACTTTTTGTTATGAACACAGCTTTTTTAATTTAGGTCTATTTCCTTTACGTGCACACATGAAAGTACACACCAGGAGCAGTGTGTTTGTTTCTACAGGAGATATGATCATACTTTTTTTTTTTTTTTTTATTATTATTTGTGTGTGTGTTTGTGTGCATATGTTCATCCCTTGGGAGAAATGAAGAAATGATCTCACAGTCCAGGAAACTCTTTCCAGGAAACTTCAGAAAATAAAGCATAGTACAGAGACTCAATCTTCAATAGTGAGAAGAAAAGTTCCTGATAAATTCGGAACACATTTTACAGCATAAAAGCATGTTCCAAAACCGATCTATTCAATCAGAACAAAACTAGTTTTGTTTTTGCTCCTGATCAGTCCCTAGTTAAATGCTCTTTAAAAAATGCCTCCTCTGTAGAACACAGATTGTTTCCCTGCCTGTGTTATGCTCCTTTCTCTGCCTGTGTTATGCTCCTTGCACATGGAGTCCAAACTGCTTTAGGAATTGGTCTTGTACTTGTTCTTGTCATGAGGTATTAGCTCCTCTGTGGAACTGCTTAAGAACTTCTCTAGAAGTGTTTGTGGTTAGATCATCCTCAGTGGAGTTTCATATTTTGCGTTGTACCGGGCTCATATAGGTTTCAATTCATGGCATTGTCATGAGCTCAGTAGTAGCTCAGTAGCACAGATTAGCATTTTTTGCTCTTTAAAGTCAATGAAGGAGGGGAGAAGTCCAGTAACGGCCACTGAGAGGTTCCCAAATAAAGGTCCTATTTACAGATTCTTCTTGAAAAAATGACTGTTACACTCTACAACACAAACTAGATATTACTGCTTATTTTTCATAGCCCTTACCTACTGCTGTTCACACAGAACTCTCCAGAGAAGAGAACTAAGCCAAATTCTTTGTAGAAAGATACTCAGCAGGGAGCTTTGAAGCTAGAAAACAAACATGCAGTCCTGGTTCTCGCTCTGGAGCTGTTTGTATCAGACCACACTGCCTCCTGTTTGGGAAAAAGAGACAGCGCACTACAACTTTACACCTTCCACTCTCCTTCCTCTGGTTACAAACCGAGATGGCTGGTTTCCCTAGCTTCCCCATTTCTTTTGACTCCGACTGCTAGTTTTGACAGCTTTTTCAGTTTTTACAATTGTCCAAGACAAATAGCAGAAAGAAAACTTTTCTTCATGGTCTCTGAGCATTGTTTTGAGCTTGCTTTTTCTCTTCACAGTAAGAGAAAAACAGAGCTCTATACTTAACAGGCTGTGCACCCTTCTTCTTGAGACTGAAAAAATTTAATATACAAACCATAGTGTTTCACCGCCTTCATGACTATGATATAGACAGTGAGCAGACTATACATAATGCTCCTGCTGTTGCCCCACAAAACACTGGTTGATCTAGAGCAAAGTACAAAGTGCCAGCAAAATGGTTACGTGTGTGCGTATGCCGAGACAATGAGGAGATGGGCTGTTGTATATGTTGGTGCTGAAAAAGCTGCCCCTTAGGAAAGCAGAATTGTGCCAGGAAAAAACCCTTGAATTATAACTTGCCAAAATACAGTGCTATCATTCCCTATCAAAGCTGGCAGAATCACGGGGTCCAGCTTGGCCGATCTTATATTTTTCCACATATAGCCTTTGCAACTTGTCAAACATTCTGTTTTATTTAAAAGACAGACTGAGAAGTATTCTTCCACTTCAAGATGCAAACAGTATTTGTGAGAAGCCTAACACTCTTAAAATCCACTTTGGAAAGCTAAAATATGTATGGTAGTGACAAGAGAAAAATAGATTTTCAGCAATAATAAGCATAATACTTGTCTTTGCTATGGCACTATCCACATGAAAAGAGGAAGTATTTCATGTCTCCACTGTGATACTGTGTAGAATTAGGAAGAATTATTATTAGTCATGATAAAAATGCCTTGGAAATGTCTCTCAGAGTTTGGAAATATGTCTCCAGGATCACGTTTCACAGCCTATTACCAGAACGTAGTCAGCTTCAGATGATGAAATGATCCACTTTTTCACAAGTTTACCAGAAAGTCTCACAGTCATTTGTATCTTGATGGAAATAAGCTTTTCAGATCAAACAAATGTCTTCTCACAGAACCCCTTGCCAGCTGAAGCTGTGTTCAACAGGAAAGCGTGGGTTCAAAAGGAAAGACCTGAGATATTTGCAAGTCTATTCTTAATTACAGACTAAGAGATGTGTAAGAAGATCATAGTTAGATTTGAAGCCTTTCATCGTGGAACACAGATTTTTACACAATAAAAATGAAGATTTTGGGGCCCAGACCTCTCTGGGACCTATGTTGCCATCCCTTGACATTTTGCCTTTTGGAGCAAACAGTGCTGTCTTGTGAAGTAATCTTTCAGCGTGGCAACGCTAGGACTCCAGAACCTGTTTGTCTTTGGTTTGGCAGGCTATGGCACAATCTGTAAGAGCACGTTCACACTGTGACACAGATGCAGTGCTGGAGCCCCGGCTCCCTCAAGTGCATCTCTGGAGCTAAACCTTGGTGTGAGTTCCACAGAATTTCTGTTCACTCACAGCTCAATCCTTGTGAAAGAGCCTGTAGTACTTCTGCTGCTTTTCTACACAGATTTACCGAAGGGAGCCATAAACCGGATTATTTAGCATTTCCAACCTTTGACACAGATTCATGGTTAATATAGAACTCAGTCCACTGTTTTCTTTCTATTTATTACCTGCGCACAAGTACAAAATTCTATACAGAAACTTTTTCCTCGTATTGCCTCCAAATACTCCCTCAAAATATTTTAGTTAGCTGATTCTCTGGGAAAGCCCAAGTGAATGTTTCATTTGGAAGGCTCTCCAGTCCTTCGACCATTACAGAATTTCCCATTGATACTAGTGGGCTTCATAGTCTACTCCCAGTTAAGCATATGTGTGATTTATGGAGCTCTTAAGATAAATAACACGTAATGGTTTCAATTTGTTTGCAAAATTTACTTTCCAGTTCTGCCACGCATAGTGCTGTCCTCATCCTGTGCAATCTGGGAGAGGAGTCCATGGACTGAGTAAACTGAGCTGGATGTGCAGTAAACGGAGATGCATATACACGTGCAGTACAGATTTTCTTGGATGCCTTTCAAGGCAGCTGTGCAGTCACCCCCATCCCTGGATGGCACGTAAGCTTCGGCACGTTTTCACCGATATCCGTTCTCACACATTTGGTTTTAAAGACAAACTTGTGAATAATGCGTGGCCCTGTTTCATGCCTGGTTGAGGTAAAGCTTCTCAGAATGTCCAAGGAACAATAATGTGGGTATTTCTTGATTACCTAAGCACATAAATGTGCAGTCTAATGACTTTTTTTTTTTTTTTTTTTTTTTAAAAGCAGACAGTGGTTTTCGCTTGTTTAAAGAATTTACATCATGTAGAAATATGACACAGCTTTGAAGTTGCTGGCCACAGCACTTGCACGTTCTCTTAGCTGGGGTGACTGGGTTGGAGACTACTTGAAGCTGCTGGATCCAACACCATCGGGTCTGCAAAACAAAGACTCTTCCCCAGCTCCCCACCCCAACATTCAAAGGGTCATCTCTTGTTCAAAGCAAAGGCAATTAAAAGGCAATAGTGATCTCTCAAGGCAGTAGCTATTCACACACACAGCATATAAAAGAATATTTTTTGATAATCATAAGGATAGTAGTGAATAAAAAGCAGGATAATCACAAGACTGTCTCTTAGTGAGCACACTTGCCATTCCATGTTGAAACTGGTCTCTCGGTTTCATTTGCTACAGGGATATTAAAGCTAGATATCCTCCAGGGGACAAGGAGGCTTAGCATAAGACAGATTCTGCTCTTATTGATCTTCCTGCAAATGAAAAAAAAGCATAATATTTTTAAAGAGAACCTGCTGGAGACATATCAAAACTGAAGCAGCTCAGATGAAAGCACAGAGAACTCCTCAGTGACAGAACCCATCAGATCAGAAGCTGGCCTAGCAAATGGTCACTATTGTCCAGAAATATGTTGCACTGTCACAGTCATCTGTCTAGAATCTGCGTGTTTTGTAAATGTAAACATAGAACAACTTATGTTATATTAACCTCTTTTACATAGATGGGAAGTTTGTCATGGAGAATATCTGCAGGTCTTCTGAGTCATACACAGATCATGGCACACCTAGGATTAGGAGAAAAATTTCTCCATCCTTTAAGCTGAAAATTATTCTGCCCCGCTCTCCAGTTACTTTTTGAAATCTCAGCTAGCAATGAAAACAGCTAAATAAGTGTTTCTTTTTAAGATTTATGAGAATTGCAGAGAAGAAAAATACAGTGTTTGGAAGTGATTTTTACCTTTCTGTTCTTTGTTTGTTGGTGCCTGTCATTTATACCACCAAGGTCCCACCACAACTTCATCGTGATATGCAGTTTGCCCACTTTTCTGTCCTACACTTAGAATTCACTCCTGGCTCTCTGATGGACAGAAAGGGAGGAGGGTAATACATGAAGGCTCAGATGTTCTTCAGCTGTGCTAAGCAACTTCTAAATCTCATTACAGACAGCTTAAATATTTCTTACCAGAAAAGTTGATCTTAAAAGGGTTTATTCCAACATTGTAACTGATTTCAATCAATATCTCCTCTGAGCTGCCTCTCTAGAAAGACATTAGAAAACCATTCAAAGGATGAAGTATGAGTTCACAGATCCTTATGAATTTGGCTCCACCTTCTGTACACAGTGAAGATAAACATGGATTATATTTGATCTTGAATATCATTTAACCTTTTGTTTATTTTATTCTCCATTTCACTTTCAAAAATCCTACACTGGGATGTTCTCATAGTATTTTGTGAGCTTTGATTTCTCTGTGTTGGTGTTGAGGTTTTCCAATGATTTGGTTCCAAAAGATGGGAGTTTTTAAAAACAAACATAGCCATTTCAGGTTTTCAAACTGCAGAGTAACATAGTATGAAAGTAATGTAGTCTTTCACAAAACAGTCTTGAAATTTCTGCAGGGGGTCTTGCAATGACCAAATACATTAGCAGTGAAATAAAAAAGAATTTCAGAGTATGCATTGACACTTTCTGCTCCTTATCCTGATGGGTAATCTCACTGAATCCAATAAACTTGCATGCATTAACTACTACCTAGCAAAGTAAAAAAAGGTTACATAGCTAAACTCCAAAACAGAAAACTGAATAAATAAAAGAAAATCAGAGTAGGTAACTCCCCCAGATTTCTACCCAGCTGAAGATACTTTTGCACCTTTATTGATGAAAAACATTTTCTTTATTCCTAAACAGAAAATCAGCTGTGCAATAATTATTGTGCTTTAGACATTTTGAAAAAGTGAATGGTTTTAACATAATTCCAATGCTTTTTATTGAGTATTTACAAACAGTAACTGCCTTTCTGTGGTTGTCTTTGAAATCTTGTAGAGATTGATGAGCTTCCCACATGTAAATTGAGAGACAGAAAGTTTGGCTACTTTGGCCATGTCAGAAGAGCATAGGGGAAACAAGTGAGCTTCCTTCTTCTCAAGAAGTCTCACTTTTTCCATCCTGTCTTCAGAATATCCTCAGGTTTTATTCAATTTTTATTTTTGATCTTCTCATTTAAAGAATTCCAGAGTTTTACTTGGCTTTTGAATGAATTTGATAATGAGAGGCACTGTTTTAGTCACAGAGCAATATTTTTACATTAATTAGGTAATATCATTGGTTACAGGGAATTAAATTGAGCTGCTTCAATACTTAAGCACTGGAGTCTAATCAAAAGTATTTTTTATCTATATCAAAATGAACATTTTTTTACGCCAGGCAATTGTTTAAAATTTGTAATTGTTTCTTTTTTCTATTTCCTACAAAGAAACAGAACTAGACCCAATTATTTGTGTTTCATTATTACATACATTTGAATAGGATTTCTTAATCACATTATTTTTTTTTATTATATTTAATTTAAATTCACCATAAGCAAATGCTTGTGGGCAGCCTTTTCCTGCAGATATAACAATTTTTATATCGACATGTGGTTTCATTCACATTTAGCTGAGTGACTCTCCTCATTCACCTGCAGACAGCCTATGCCAGTCATTTTAAAAGCCTTCTCACGCAACTGCCATAGGAACAAGGAGAAACATCTTTCTTCTCACTTTGTTTTTTTTTTCTGGCTTCATAGAAGAGAAATTTAATGTCACCTAAGAGAACGAGTCCGAAATACACTATTTCGAAAAATTTCCAAAGGATGGAGGCAGGGTGCATGAGCTGTTCCTGGCTGAAGGGCAGAGGCACATTCACTGGGTTTCTTGATGGCATCACAGGTGTGTTTGAGGACATGAAGCTTTCAAGGCTACCCTCTCATTTTTCCTACACTACCCTACTGCCCTTTGCTGTACAGCTGCATATATGTTGTCCAGAATCATTTGAGGAGCATAATTAGTTCTTTCTTTCGGCAGTCTGCAGGATCAGCTGTGTTGCAGACATGAAAGGGTCTGCAAAGAACTGAACATCAAGAAATTTTAAATAAAAGCAAGTAAAACTTATTAATAGGGTTGACTTTGGTAAAAACAAAATTCATTAAAAATATACTAGTAATTAAGGGGTTCCCATAAGAACAGCTTTGGAAAAAGAACTGGAAAATTAATCTACCAGAATTAGCAATTTCTGTTGTAAGATTTTCCCAGAAAGGGATCTTCCAGTATAATCCATGAGTCCTTTTCCGAGGCAGTAAAGAACATCAAATCCAGTAGTCTGCTTTGAATTTAAATGTATGTACATTCACCCATTGAATATCTCAGAAAATGTAAAATGAACTGCCAAAAAAAAATAAATAAAAAAAAAATTAGCTGAGTTGCACCATGTATCAGTAATTTAATGGCATGTACAAACAAGGCATAAAGAATATAAAAATCCATGACTCCACAATTCAGGCTGGGAACTGCTCATTAGGCATTACTAGCACTGTTCAGAAGACGTGAATGGTGCGTAAGGGAAAATATCACATAAGAGACAACAATATCTTTCAGCTATTAAACTTTAATGAGTACTACATTGCATCAAAAGCATGCTAAAAGCATACAGAAGAAAATCCGTTCAATAATGTGAGAAAAATTAGTTGTGATGTATTGAGCATTAAACTAAGGGTTAACTTTTACATACCCACTATTGTTATATATCAGCTCAATAGAACCCAGTAGCTTTACAAGAGGCTGCATTCAAAATAAACGGCTTTCAATTACCTGCCTTCAAAACTAACACTCGCATATTATCCATAAGAATAGTTCTTATAAACTTGATCCCAGTAAAAACCAAAATGGGTGCCAATAATCTCAGACTACTCCATATTTACAGAATATTTTCAGAAGATAGGAATGTAAGAACTAATTTGGTGTTCTCACTGTCAATCAAGGTTTTATCTTGCAAATTATTCTGTCTAAAGTCTAATTAAAAATTTGCAGGCAAAGCCACTAAGATGAGATTTCCTATGGGGGGGGAAAAAAAAAAAAGTGTGTTTATATGAGTGCATTTTAAGGGTGATTTAATGTAAGCTTTGAGGATGACAATGAATACAGAATTTAGGTCCTACTACAGACATGGGCAACTGAGGCACATAAATCCTAATTGCTGGCCCAGCAGCCTTCCCCCTGTGATCACCATGCCCTGGAAAAGCGTGAACTTCTGCAAAGCTCAGGCAGCACCTATTGTGCTTGGCATGACCATAACCATCCCACATCCTTCTGCCTGGAGCCCCCTTCCCATCCTTGCTCTGGCCCAAACCCCCAACAAACCAGAGGAACCCCCACCTCCCTCCCTACAGAGGCCCTGTTTTGCTGCACAACTGAAGGAAAAGGATACATCTTGTATTCCTGTAGAGAAAGATGTGTTATTTTGCAAAAATGTAGCACTTACAGGTATGGTTTAGTGGTGGACTTAGCAGTGTTAGGTTTACAGTTGGACTCGATGGTTTTACAGGTCTTTTCCAATCTAAATGATTCTATGAGTCTGTAATTCAATGAAAAAGTATGGAAAATTTCAGCACTGTGAGAAATAATTCAGAAAAAAAAATAAAGGTGAAAATATTTACAGAACACTAACAGGCTTCTCTTTGAGCCAGTACTTAAGCCCTCAACTGTGTACCTAAAACTCCAATTTTATTGTTGTTTTCTTTGAGAATGCCCAGAAACTCCAGGAGTGGAATGACATCTCTCCTGGGGGAACGTGAGATCCCTCCTTCATGAAGAGAATGAAAAGCCAAAGAAACTCTATCTGATGACTGAGAGATAGTATTGTTTTGCTGCTGCTAGCACTTTAATGCCACATAGAGAAAAGAACCTTTTGGAAGATTATGACTTCTCTTCATACCACCAAGCGCTCAAATCACTAAGGCAGAAAGTGAGGTTTTCACCCTTCAAGTGTCCTTTTTTTCCCACTATTTTAGTTAAATCTCAGTATCAGTGGAAAAGCTCACAGTTTCAGGAAACAAAGATCATTCATATATATATATATATATATTTG
>NW_008600784.1:0-2032 GCF_000691845.1 Merops nubicus
CCATGTCGTGTGTGTGTGATGGCCCGTGTGGGGAGCCGGTGTGGTGGTGGTGGTGGGAGCTGTGTCCTGTTGGAGGATGGACCCCCCCTTTGCCCCCCTTGCAGGGAGCAGCGCTGGGTTGCATGGTGGGGCTGATGAGCTATGGGAAGAGGCAGTTTGAGGAGCTGGACCCCATCATGAGGAAGCTGATCCCCCCCTTCCACCAGGCCATGGACGAGCTGGTGGCGATGGTGGACGCCGACTCCCGCGCCTTCAGCAGCTACATGGTGAGGTCCCACCAGGGGCAGATGTCCCTCAGGGAGATGGGGGGGCTTTCCAGCTGGGAGGGGGTGCTGGCATCACTGCTGCACCCCGGAGGAGCAGCGCTGTGACCTTGTCACAGTGCCGCCAGCCAGGGCCAGGGGAAGGGCCAGCATCACCATGAGGTTTGCAAGAGCACGGGAGCTGTTGGGTCTATCCTGGCCTTCAACGCATGGCACGTGGGGTCTTGGAGCAGAGGGCAGCAAATCTGCTTTCCTCTTCCTGCAGGAAGCTATGAAGCTGCCAAAAAACACCCCTGAAGAGCAGGAGAGGTGAGCTGGGCTAGGGGGGGACTTGCAGCCCTGGGGGAGCAAGGGCACCCAGCGCTCACCTCGGGGCTCTCCCCGCTCCCAGACGCCTGGCTGCCATGCAGCAGGGGCTGAAGACGGCCGTGAGGGTGCCCTGTGCCCTGGCAGAGAAGGTGAGCAGGCTGTGGCCTGCTCTGAAGGAGCTGGCACGCCACTGCAACCTGGCCTGCAAGTCTGACATCCAGGTACGACCCCGGGCTTTGGGGGCTGCCAGACCCCATCACAAAGTCAGGACATAGACACGTTCAGAGACGTTCCCATCGTGTCTTCTGGGCCCGTGACTTCTGGGCTGCATCTCTCCAGCTGCACTTCCCAGGCTGGCTTCTGCCCGCTGAGTTTTTTTTGGGAGCTTGCAACCCTTGCAGGAGAGCTGACCTCCCCCAGCCTTGACTGAGTCTTCCCACCTATCTGTCAAGGCCAGGAATGGTTCCCACTGCTGGAGCCACGTCCTGAAAGCACCGATGACGTATGCTGCTGGGTCACAGAGGGTGGGAGTCCTGCAGCAGAAGGGTCTGCCCTGGTGCAGGACCATCCAGTGGTGCTCTGGTTCAGCGGGAGACCCCCTCACCAGCCTCTTTTCCTAGGTGGGAGCCAAAATGCTGGAAGCAGCTGTGTTTGGAGCTTACTTCAACGTCATGATCAACCTCAAGGATATAACGGATGAGAAGTTCAAGCTCGCGGTAAGCAGGAGCCCTGTGGGACAGGGGTGGGGAAGAAGCCCCTGGGACCACCCGTTCCTGAGCATCCCCTCCCTTTGCCAACAGTGGGATACGTTGGGTGGACAGCTCTTCTGCCCTCTCCAGTGGCAAACCATGTGTCTTCTCCCTCCCTGCACAGATGTCCCAGAAGGTCTCCGGGCTGCTGGAGGAAGCGAAGCAAGGCTCAACACTTGTGCTGGCACTGCTGGAGAAGAGGGTGGCTTGAGAGGGGCTCTGGGCCAGGGTTTCAGCAGCAGCAAATACAGCTGGGAAACAAGCTCGTCCCTTGCCTGGGCTCCTTTGGTACCCACCTGGGGAGAGCTGCTCCCCTCGGGCAGGTCCCAGCGCCGTGTCCCCTGCTGGCCGTTCCCTGGCCGAGGGGGATTTTTGGCTGGCTGGAGCTCAGACCCCTGTCTCTGTTTCCCCACCCCTGGGGCAGAAGGAGCCTGTTGGGCTGGCAGTGGAGGAGACAACAAGGACACTGTGGCACTGCCCAGGAGGAGATCCTGGTGCGTGGGCACCTCCTGACCCCGCACACCTCTACGTGTTTCTGTGCCCAGAAACCCCCCCTGAGACACCCCCCACCACCCCCCACAGGGCTGGGGCAAGAGCTGGCACAGTCCCTGCCCGTGAGGTGTCTTTTTGGTGGCACCTGACAAGACCAGCCCGTTGTGTCGTGTTGCCTGCTGGCCCAGGAAGGGAGTGCTGCCACAAGTGGGGGTGTCC
>NW_008600784.1:2042-3219 GCF_000691845.1 Merops nubicus
CTTCCTCCTCCTCCTCCTAGCCCCCCACAAAGAGGAAGACCTGAGCACTGGGGCATCCAGCCCCGTGCCTTGTCTCTGGTGACTGGGTCTGATGGCAGACACCACCCCCTTCACCAACACACCATCCTGGGGAGTCCTCGGCTGCACCCCGAGCCCTGCTGCCCCACACCAGGGGTGGTGACCCCACCGTGCCAACCCCACCTCCCCCTGGCACAAGGTTCGAGGTGGGGACACCTGAGTCACCTCCCTCCAGCTCCTGTTTTTATCAACCCCCTGAGACCTTTGTGCCGGCTGGGAGCGGCGTGTTGACATTTCCCACGTGCCCTGGGGTGACGCAGGGACTGGTGGGGCTGGTTCCACTGGCCTGGCAGTGCCACCCCTGCCCACCTCACCCCTCCTCACCTGGGTGGGGCCTCACTATTTAACGGGTGCCCTCCACCCCGGGGAGAGCCCTGAGGAGAACGACTTCACCTCTGCTGGGAGCTGTTCTGCAGGTTGGGTGAGCAAAAGCTGCTCCCTGAGGCAGCTGACCTTAGCAGGGTGCCCGGGGAGCCTGGGGGCAGTGGGAGCGTGGGCACCCATGGGTGCTCTCTTCCCATGGCTGGTGCCACGCTGAGACGTGGTGTCCCCAGACCTTTGTGGTCCACAAGGTCATGAGCTGGGGTGGTGATGATGTCCCTGGGACAGGAGGTGCCGTGAGGGAGCATTGATGGTTCCTCTCTCCTTCTCTTGCAGCTGAAGGGCCGCAGAGGATGTGGAACCCCAACCAAGGTGAGGGGCCAGGTGGGGCTGTGGGTACCACACAGCCCTGGGGACTTGGAGAGGGGCTCAGCCCAGGGGGGTTACCTGTGTGCCAAAGGGGAGTGGGGCATCATTTCTGAGGAGGGGGGGAAGATGGGGAGGGGTCCTTTGGGTGCCTGGGTTCACCAGCTCCCTGCATTGCTGGGCCAGGGAGAGCGCAGCTCTGCTTGCTAACAGCCACCCCCTCTTCTTCCTAGGCATGCCAGGAGGGATGCCACCACCCCAACTGCAAATTTGCCCTCCTGCCCCTCCGGGATACCCTAATTCCAGCATTCCACAAGGTCCCTGCCCTGCCTACCCTCCTGTGCCACCTGGGCCCTGCATGCCAGGGCAGCACCCCCCTGGGCATCCTCCACCAGGGCAGCACCCCCCTGGG
>NW_008600785.1:0-27622 GCF_000691845.1 Merops nubicus
ACACGAATCGAGTGAACATATTTCACATTGGCTCAGACCAAAAGTCTGTCTGACTTCATGTCCTGCCTCTGGTGGTGGCCAGGAGCAACTGGGAGCTTGTGGACTTTCAGGATTATGGGAACTGTAGAGCTTCTGCTGGCCAGGTATTTTTTCCTTTGGTGCAAGAAGAATCTTTCACTCCTGGGGGGACTGGGTTTTTCATGTATTTATTTTTGGCTCTGAAGGAAGTTGAAGTTTACAAAATAAGGAGAGCAGAGTGTTGCTGTTGCATACAAAATCTAGTTTGGCTTTCTTATGAGAGTACTTCCTTTATTCCCATGAATCTTGTCTTTGCATACACACCTCAATTTGTATCACAGTCAGATGTCTTGAACTTCCAAATGTTAAAAGAAATAAGTTACACTAGATGTAAGTAAAAGCAATGACACGGTTTCCTATATTCCAAGGGATAAAAATAATGTGCCCCCCCTTCCAACTCCATGGCTTTCTCCCCACAATGACCCTTGTCCCAAGCTATCCTTTGCTGGTAGGAAGGACCCTTTCATCTGTCTGTTACATAGAGATTGGTGTTACTGCTGGTTTACTTCTTAGAGGAGTGGTCCTCAAGTGCTTTTCTACTTTTAGCACCCATTAAATAGTTTTCCCTGAATCAAGCAGCATAGCAAGCTATTTATACCTGCTTCATACAACGCAGTTTAGAGAGAACTTGATTTCTGTTATTTCAGTTGGCTTTGTGCCAAGGAGATCTGTTGCTGTTGACTATTACACGTATCAGTGCATCTGAGACATGGTAGGTGCTCTGTATGTATAGTTTCATTTTGTTTAGGATTTTAAATTCTCTAGGCATTGCAGGCATTATAAATGAGTATACTTGGGCCAAGGTTGAATCTGTGGCTGAAATGTATTAGTGGAGCTTTACAGGCATGAATAAATCTAGCGAACTTTAGCTCTTGGGATGTCTTAGAAGTCTGTGATTGAATTACGGCTCTTGTAATGGCCACCTGTCAAAATATTACTTTAAATGCTAACACAACCCAGACTGGCATTGCAACTGCAACAAGAATGATGATCATTGTGCTTGTTAGGTTAAAACAATGTATTACAAATAGCTCAGACAGATTTTACTAACACAGCAATGTACTTTCACAGAGCTTCCTCAGGAGACTGCAGTTTGGTCTTTCTGCTCTCCCTCCTTCGAAGTGACAATTATTTCTTTGTATCTATTTATTCAGGATTTTCTTTTTTTTTTTTAGTTTCTTTCCTTATAGAAGAGCTGACTCTGGGACAGCAGTGTTTGCCTGTTGCTTGGGGAATGTGGGAGACGTGAGTATCTTCTTACCTGCAGTGAATGTGGTAGGACACTTTGGGAGTTGCAGTTTTGTAAAGTTAATTCAAAGAGCAGACTGGCTCGGGGTCCAAACAAGAGGTATTATGTTGTTTCACTTCCATTCAATGCTTTAGGCAAGGCAGCATTTCAAATTATGCTGCAAAGAATGAACGTGTCCACAGACAAGTATTATATTATGTATTGCTCTTCTGCAGCTCATAAAATTGCTTTTTGCACACTTTCTTGAGCTCTGTGTTCCTGTGTGCTGGGATACGGGGCATGTGGACTTCTACATATAAAAGTTGAATAATTGGGTAAGCTACTCTTTATAAGAAGAGTTTTGACAGAGTTTACATCCTATATCAACTTTTGGACATGTTGATATGGATCATGTTGAGTGCTATTGCACTGGTAATGAAGGCAGAATCTATTGTTTTAACAGGAAAGGTGCATGAAAGACTTGGTAGGAGAATCTGTGGCAAAAAGGCTACTGGGTTATTTAAAAAGGGCATTTTAGCATGTGTAGTGTAAAATATCTGTATCTGATTTTTTTTATCTCCTAGTTTACCTTGCAAACTCAGTGGACTGTAATAAAAAAATCTTGCCTTTTGCAGGATCCTGCCTGTTATGTATTCCTTCCCTCCTCTTGACGTTACTACCAATAGCTGTCAAAGAAATATTTGTCTTGTGCCTCCTAGTTTTCCTGTGCATCCTTCTAACAGAAGTAATCTCAGGTTGTATCCTGGGAGAGCCTGGAGTAGCCGTGTCTAGACATTGTTATCAATGAATAATGCTCACTGAGTTTGCATTATTTTAAAGAACAGTTCATTTTGAAATGAGTCTGTGTGTGGAAAATTTTTCTTTTTTTTTTTTTTTTAATACTACTCTTGGTATGGTCTCAAAACAAAATTCCTGGTTGCTTCCATCATTTCATATGTAGGCTTGTGATGCCAAAATTCTGGTGCATCTCGTACTTTACAGTATGCTGTATAGTAAAGCAGTTCTTCTGATCTCTGGGAAGTGAGGATTGTGGTAGAACTAGGAAAGTATTAAAAATATATATAAATTAATGTCTTTGGAAAGTATTTGTCTTCATCTGTCTATTAATGCTTGCTGGGTGGTTTTTTTTTTACTGTTTATTCAAATTTTTCCACTTTCTATTTTTTCTTCAGGGCTTGTAATGAATCCAAGTTTATGCCAGAGTATGAGGGTTGCTTATCCTGGCTTCATATCATGTAGCTCTAATCCATCCTGTTGATAAAAGTAACCACCCTTAGCCACAGCAAACTGCAGTATTGCTTTTAAGCAGGTCAGCTACCAAAGTGATAATCCCGTGGCGGAAGAGGACATGCGAGGCAATAAATTTCTCCCCATTCCATAAACGTGGAGACCTGTAGCTCATCTGTTTGTGTCTCGAGGAGACATTTACTAGTCTGTGGTACAGGAGCTTCTTTGGGGATACTCTTACTCTGTGACGAATAAAGGAAGTAATTTGCAATGAATTTTTCAGGTTTATTTTTTATTTGATTCTGACATAGCAAGGGAACAGCAGGCAGTGCAGCACAGCAAAAGGGCTTGAACTGCAGATGCCCTCTGAAAATCTGACTGCAGGGCTGGCAGACCTCTGTGGGGAGAGGGAGAGTAGCCTGGTAGAGTGCTCAGCATCCCTCCTGGCTAAAACTCTTTTGGTGTTCTAGATACATCTGGCGTTAACTGCTCCTTTTGTAAAGATTGTGAAGAAATGGGCAATTTGTACAGAAAACAAATAGTAAAACGGCACTATGGAGTAGCTTTTATTCCTAAATCACTTATATTTAGGTGTGTTATTTCTTCCTCTCGCTTTTTTCTTTTGAAAATGCAATCAGCTGAAATATAGACTTTCTTTTGAGCTTAAAAAGCTCAATTTTTATATTGTAGCTGCAAACTCCTTGTGCTTCAGCTATGGTTTAGTGTTCTTCAAATCAATACAAGATGTGTAGAAACTTGGAGTTTATTAGATTAAGTGGGTCAGCAGGATTGCTCCTTGTGGTGTCATATCAGGATTTTGCAGAGTAAGATACGTGTCCCTGAGGAGATGGATACTTGGCAGCGGAAGATCCGCGTGGGGAGGCTGGCGTGTCAGCTGGCAGAGGTGTAGGGGCTGTGCGTGTGGCCGGGACCAGCAGCACTTCCTGGGCTCCCGTCTATTTGGGAGGCAACTGGGAAATGAAAAAGCACCTCTAAAAATGTGAAGTGCTATCCTATGCTTGTCACTTGGTGTGGCACTGCTGTCCCATGCCCAGACTGGCCTTAAATGGGAAACCAGGAATGATGCAGCAGGTGTTGGTTAACCCTGCAAACATGTGCTTTGGTGATGACTAGAAGTTAATCACTGAAGCCACGCACGCGTTGAGCACCAACGTTACGTTTCATCCGTTACAGGCTGTTCTCATGAGCAGCTTTTAACACTATTTTAGCACTTGGCTTTGCAAACTTTCTTCTCTCTGCAGCTTTCTCAGGTGTCTTAGTAGAGGATTTATAATTGTGTTCAAGTACCTGTGCCTGAGTGTCCCAATTAATTCTGAGCAATCTGATTTCTGAAGCCAGCAGACATGTTGGTAACACTCACTGTAACAGCTTTATAGCAGCTAAAGCCTTTTCAGCTTTCAAAAAAATTTCTGAATGTTGGAGGTGTTTATAGAAGTGATAGCAGAAACGAAGTCACCTTTTGCAGTGCAGTAATTTGAGAGTCTGAACCCGTTATTAGTGGAAGCTTTGGCTGATGATCTGCCACATCCCCCTTTGTGGGCATCTGCCCTTTGGAAGGAGGGGTAAGTGCACCTGCTAACAAGATGCAGTTATGTGCTCTTGACAGGCTGTGAATAATGTAATCACGCAATTGGATTTCCTGTGGATCATGCAAAGAGATAAATGGTGTACAAGCCACATCGTTATTGATTCATGCACCATTTGCCTCTTAGCTCACTCGGAGAAACACAATTACTGCTGTTACACTTCATTTAAAAGAATTGCAACTTTTCAGCAGTGCAAACAGCTCTTGTGTCTGAATTGATATTCTTCCTGGGCCAAACCTTAATGTGTTGTTTTATGTTTTCCTGATTGCAACCAAACAAAACTTAGAAGGGTTATAAAGCTCTATCTTTCCCATTACTGTTCTCTCTGTGCTGCCCTACAAAACTACAGAGCGTTTTCAAAACTGGAAGCGTAGCATACGCATTTCCATCATTTATAATATACATTATTTTTATAGTTGTGTAAATGATTGTATCGAATGCAGCGTTTTGCTGATATAAGGCTAAAGCTGAGGTTTAGGCTCTGTGCAGACATTTGCAATTTTGGTTTCTTTACAACCTGCTTATTGTGCTGTTTCAATCTCTAGACCAACACGTTTGCATGAAAGTATAAGTTCAAGCCTCAAACTTTGTTGAGGCAGAAGAATTTGATTAAAAATATTGAGTATCTTACATCTTAGTGGTCTTAAATGGTAGCACATGTTTAAGCTGAGGAAGCATAGATGAAAGTATGTGGTAGTGCAGTTCTGTGTACGTGGAAGGAGGAATGCAAATGGTAGGGATGTGAAAAGTGCTGTACAGTGTGAGACTATAGCATGCTCTCACTGTTTGCCTTCTCAGCTCCAGCAAGATCAGGGCAAAATCTACATTGTTGCCATAGAGGAAGAGGGATGCTAGTGAAGATCCTGTTCCTTGCTGTTTCTCAAGCTGAAGTAGTAATTGTATTTTCTGTAGTAATTTATGTCATGTCTGAAGTGCGGTGGTCTTGTTTTGTGTCACAGGAATGTAATAATAATAGATTTGCACTAAAGTGGTTGGTTTTTTTTTTTTTTTTTTTTACACCCAGATAGTTTTCACTGGTAAGCAAATAATCCAATTCAGGTGTTATTTGTACCCTGTGTTGGGTGTGTCAAGCGTGTCTCTGATGGCTTATCCTGAAACAGCTGGTGTCACTGGGAAAGTGTGCCCATCCCTTGGAGCAAGATGGGTCTGAGCACCAGGAGCTGCCAGTGCTCTGTTTTGTTGCCCTTTGCAGTCCCTAGGTTTCTAAAAGGTTTTTGCACTAGGAATAGAGGGGTTAAGCTGTCTTTCCTGCACTGACTCCTTTTCCAAGGAGGAATTCCAAACTGCACTAATGACATGGAAAAAGCAGCACTTTAAGGCCAGCCAACTCTTCCTCAGACTCTGCTGTGACATTAGCAGAGACTGTCCTCAGAGGTATCTTTGGGCATGAGTTCCAAGCTTAATCCTTCAGGGAACATGGGGTTGTAGATCATAATGCACTAGATGTATTATTTTTTAGAACAAGTTTTCCTCTCTGCATATCAATCATACTTGGAAATATGTTTTGTAATCAGGGAGAGAAGCAGTTTTGTTCAGAAATGTTCTTCCTCTCAAACAGAATGCACCAGGGAGAGTTTGTTTTGTGCTTCAGTAATCTATCTGCTGTATTTTGTTCTGTTTACCTTCTTGAAAGAAACTTTTAAAATGACTCATCACAGTAATAAGCAATATGCAAGCAGGAGCTTTCCCTTTCTTGAGCTTGGCAAACTTGTCATTTTCAGTGGGGTTTCTCGATATAAATGAGGAAGAAATTGGCCAGTGACTCATCAGTGATGGGCAGCACTGGTGCTGCTGGATGAGGCAGAACAGGGCTTGGATTGAAGGGATTTTGTATCCTGGAGCTGTTTGGTCCTAGTGTGATTGAGAGGAAAAGGCAGTGGATAATCTGTCAGCTTTTGTTTCATTTTGTTTTAAATAAACGAAGTAAGCAAAATGCTGGAACAAACTCCACAAACAGATTCTGTTTTGGCTGAGATTGCTTTTCAATGTAATCACAGGTTAAAGCCAGGATATACAGAGGTGCTAGGTGTTGGTAGAGGGCAGTGGGACTTCACCAGTGAAGCTGAGCTGTGGTTAGGACTAAGTGTCTAGCTTGGTTTTGACATACCTAGATGTCTCATCTTACTACTTATGTTCAAGGAAAAGCCACCTACCAGCTGTTTTCCCACTTGACAAGAGAATATTCTATAAGAAGAAAATTCTGTAAAACTTGGCAAAACTTGCAGCCTCATTTTTGGCTTTGTTTTACTCCTGCTGATATTTTAAGACATTGAACACAAGTTACAAATCTGTGTAACTTCGTAGATTTTGAAAGAACGTAAGTCCAGGCTGAATTAACCTGAGCTGCTTTGCCACCGCTCGCTTCCTGTGCTTTTCCTGTCAGGTCAATCTTCATCTGCCCTTTTCCTGGAGAGATAAAGTGATATGATTTATAAATCCGAAAAGTTACTGCTGTATCTAGCAAGTCACCAAAGGACTTCGCTCCAGAGTACCTTGGAATGTAGCTAATATATATCGTCTGGCTATTCTCAGAGTATGTGAGAGGTTTCACATAGCTTAAGAAATCCATAATTTGAGTTGTTCCATTAAAATCCACAACATGTAATTCAGGTTTTGAATTAAATATACAGTTCTTATTAGTGAAAGGTTAGTAAATATTTTATGAGCCCAGTCTCCACTGAAAGGGATACTGAGGCTCATAGGAATAACTGCAGCCTATAGGCAAAACTAACACGGTGGTAGAAGTCAGAAGGTGATGGCTTTAGGAGAGGAGTGGGTGCAAAGAGTCTGAAAGCTTGTGGTTGTGTTTGTTTGATTTTTGGGTATGGGCCTAATTCCTCTGAGACAGAGTGAAGATTCCTATAAACATTGCCAGAAAAGTTGCTGTAATGCTGTCTTGTTCAGTTATTTCTGTGAGTGTTTTCTGCTTGTGTGAGGAGTCATGACTACCCACAAATGTCATGCTTTCAGGGTACAAACAAGCCCTCATGTAAAACTGCAGATAGCACCCAGGGGAACCAAGCAGATGAGTGCATGAGCTTTTATGATTTATTTGTAAGCTCTGGTGCACGTTAATAATAAGCTTTCAATCAGTCTGGAGAATTGATGCTCTTGGTGACTTGACAGCATTTGTTCTTCCTCCCATTTTATTCCTTTATGTTCATATTGAGCGCCATTCCTGTTTGAGGAAGCCTGAGAGGCAGCAGAATGTGGTGAACAGGAGACAGCAGCCACGAGCTGGCATGAGGAGCCTGCAAGGACTGACCCAAAGCTGTGTTGCTAATTGAACCCAAGGATGGACCCACTTGCAGGGATGCAGCTGTCAAGGGTTGCATATACACCTTGTTTCTGTTTTGTATTTGCTGATTGCTTTGAGTTTTTCCAGTTTAAAAAAAAAAAAATCATTTACCCTTCTCTCCTCCCCATCCCCTCCCCTTCAAAATAAACTCCCCTTCCCCCCCGCCCCGTTCAAAATAAATGATGGTAGGGAGCTCACTGTAAGTAGATAGTTCAGGGAAATCCATCTGGAAGCCTGGAACAAGTCAGCATCCTACCATGCTTTTTGGTTTTTTTTTACCTCTTGTATTTGCAGTGATAGCTCTTGGGATGCACTAGTTTCAAAACAATCTCAGGCTCCTGGGCAATCCTTTTCTTGGCTCAGGGAGAGAATGATGATCTGTATGCAGTTGGGAGCATGGTATTGCAAACTGCAGTAATTGCACCCAAGTGTTATCTTAGAATGATGTAAGGATGTGAAAGCACGGGGCTGGTGCAATGTTGCAGTGTGGTTGGAAGCAGATGCCTAACTAGATGTGTACTCTGAAGGCTAACAGTTGTGTAGAGTATTTAAAAAAAAAATACTCTCTTGGTCATTCACATTAGGCAAAATTATGTTTTCTGTATCGTGAATAATTGATCAGAAAAAATCACTGCAAAGCTGCTGTTGTAAAGCTGTAGGGATAGGAGCATTTTATCCATTGAGAGGCAGCAAAATATCTGTTAACATGCAAAGTTCACAAATAACAGTAAGTTGCCTTCCCATGGACTTGGTGTTAGCATAAAAGACTGATAGGCCCCTTGGACTAACTGTTAGTGATTTACCATTTAGATCAGTTCAGGATGAAGGACTAGATGAGCTCTTTCGATCTCTTCCAGTCCCATCTGTGACTCTGAGATACAATCTCAACCCCAAGAGGAGGACATGTATCTCAAAGCTGCCTGTGCTATCAGCAGGGTCACATTTCAGAGTGAAAAGCCCACAATTTGAGTTAACTTTCTGTGAAAGATATTGGAGAAAACTTACCTCATATCTTACCAGCAGTGGGAATGAGGGAAGCTGCTGATCTTTAGACTTGCACCTGAATTTTTTCCTTGGCAGCAAATAAGAATGCAAACCTTGTTCTGCCAAGAAATGGCCTTCAGCTGTTTATTGTTGT
Organism: Merops nubicus; assembly: GCF_000691845.1. Classification (NCBI taxonomy): domain Eukaryota; kingdom Metazoa; phylum Chordata; class Aves; order Coraciiformes; family Meropidae; genus Merops; species Merops nubicus. The sequence continues at coordinate 8,619 of NW_008600785.1, forward strand.
AGCTGGTTTTAATATTTGTATCCTGCTGATAAGTGAACCAGAATGAGTAAATAGCAGAAAAATATTTATTTTCTGCCCCTTGAGTTTATGAAACTTTTTATTTGCCAAAATCAAATAAAATTTTTAGTTAATTTAAAACTGCTGTCCAGTCCAAAACCTATTTTCAGGTGACCCTCAAATAGCATGTGTTTGAGTTCTGTGCCAGCAGCTTGGGTTTTCTTCCAAAGCATGAGACGCTTTGCCAGGCGCGTGCGCCAGGGTTGATGTTATTTATTTCATTTGCCAGACTGAATTGGTTGCTTTCAGTATTTTTCATTGAAATGCAGGTAGGTAAAGCACATTTGCATAATGCATATGCTATATAGACACACGCCCAGCCCGAAAATGCAGATTAGATGTTAGTGGTGGGAAAAAGAACATTTAAGATAGAAGCGAAGGTTCTGGTCAGTTCTGCTGGCACTGGGAGATGGGTGTTGTGCATCAGCAGAGTCTGCTGGATTCAAAGGGCCAAACTTCTACAAAATTCCCAAAGTGCTAAATGACCTTAGAGCTATCCCAAATTTGTGGGCCTGCCTAGTTCATCTCTCTCTTCTCCTACGTGCTCTCTGCTGTAGGTTTTGCTGTTGAGAGCAGCTCCTGCTGGCCCTGAGATCTCCGTGCACAGCCACAGCTCATATGGCATTTGCCACGCACGCACATCTCTATGCAAAGCAAAAGGTATATGCAAATGTGTATGTCACTTATGTGCCTTCCCTAATTAGTGCAAAGTTCACCCAAAGAAGTTTTCAGCCTTGATTTACTATGTTGGTTCGGTATATAGACTTCATTCTATGCCTTGGAATGGCTGCAGTGTCTACTTGGGAATTGCGTGTCCATTTCTGGGCCCCTTTGGAGAGTCTCTGGAGTATTTGTGTGAGGAGACAGTTCCTGAAGCGGCTGTTGTGTAGGAAATGCTGATGCTGTGGCTGTGCCAGCTCCATCTGGCTGGCATCAGTGCTGTCGTCTTCATGGGGAGAGATTCACAAAAAACCTCCTATCAGTTCCAGGGCTTTGCAGCTGTTGAACCTTGCTGTTGTAAGCTGTGCACTTGAAACACTGAGGGAGGGAGAGGCAGCTTGCTTTTGGGCGTAGGCTTTGGTGTTTTTTTTTTCCAGAGGCCTGATGCCACTGAGTTGTCAGCCTTCTTCGCTTATCACGGCAGCTTCTAACTTGCAGTATTGCAGCTTCCAGCAAACTGTCACAGTACCAACATCTGGCATTTATGACCTACGTCATGCATGTGGTTGGAGGGTAAGGATTCTTTTTGTGGTTTTCCTGGGAAATGCTGTGGGTTAAAACATAGCATGAGCTGTTTGTTCTTAAACTAGAGAAGGAATCAGTGAATGTGCTTGCGAGACTTGGTCAGGACACAGCTTTGAAAATATTTCTGTTCTGCTTTAGGCATTTGTTCTGATGTCTACTCAGTAATAAAGGTGACAATTTTTTTGTGAATTGAAACAAAAGATAGGAAAGAGACAGGATGAACTTTCTCGTGGTTTATATCCAAAATAAAGTCCAGAAAACTTCAACTGTTGTTTTCCCTTCTTTGAGTCCAAGCAAGCTACTGATTATTTCTTTAACAACTGATACCTTATGCAAAATTGAGATCAATGTAGTAAATGCTTATTTTAGTACCCTCCACCCCTTTTCCTGTTGGCCCTTACCTTCAAAGGACAAATATAACAGGACAGCTTTTGGGATCCAGTAGATGGTAGGGGGTAAGCAGTGTCTTGATGGGTGTTTGTGGGTCAGATCACTTCTGGAATGGCAAACATTTGGTGAATTGTGTGAATTTTTTTGGATGATAAAAAGCTATTTTTGGAGCTTTTGGGGTTCCTGAATGGTTTGAGACTGTTATCTTAGAGTTTCACTTAAAAGAGGTCTGGTTAGAAAAGATAGCCACGGCAGATATGCTATCAAGGTTTTCCTGTGTGCAGAAAAAGGACTTTTACATAGAACTCCTACAAGCTGTAGAGTATATAAGGTCCTGGGGGTGCAAACTGGAATTGCACTGAATGAGAACCAGGCGTGGAACAGCCCCACCACTTGGAGGCAGGGATAAGCCCCTGCAGTCTGCAGCACAGGGAGGCTGCAGGTGCAGTGGTTTATTGTCTGTATCTTCCAGACCTTCTCCCTGTTCTATGCCAGTGAGGTGCTTTCAGGCTACACTCTGTCCAGGATGACTTTTGAAAGTAGTTTGGAAAATGCTGAGAGTACGAAGGGTGAAAGGCATTTCCTAGTTGTTTAAAGCTGTGTATGGTTGTTGCACATCCTTTCTTTTTTTTAATAAATTCATGCAAATAACTGATGGGTGACCCAGTTAAGATGTTGTGTATGTATGTATGAAAACATTTAATCACAAGCCATTCCTGCATATTACATGTTATTACACATATATCCCTATATATGTATACATGCAGACCTCTAAATCCTCTCTAGCTCTCTGAAAGGAGTCTGGAGCCAGGTGGGGGTTGGTTTCTTCTTCCCAAGGAACAACCGATAGGACAAGAGGACATGACCTCAAGTTGCACCAGGAGAGGTTTAGACTGAGTTTTAGGAAAAATGTCTCCCCTGAAAGGGTTGTCAAGGCCTGGCCCAGGCTGCCAAGGGCAGTGGTGGAGTCCCCATTGCTTGAGGGCTTTCAAAGCAACGGAGCTGTGGTGCTGAGGGACATGGTTTAGTGGTGGGCTTGGCAGTTTTAGGTTGGTGATTTAGCTCAAGTGTCTTAAAGGTCTTCTCCAACCAAAAAAACTCTATGATGCTATGATATAAAAAAAAAGTGCCTTACATATTACACTCTTCTAACTCCACATTTTAATTGGAAATGCCTATGAGTGAATGTGTTCGAATATCTGCCAAACTTACTGATGCTGTTTACAACACTGAAAAATGCAAGTCAGATCCTACAGCATTTGAAAAAAATTATAATTATTTTCCTGCTAACTTTAACAAGTCTTCTAGTTTTATTGTTTTGGGAAAAAAACCAAAACCCCACTGAACTCCAAAGCAGAACCTACTGGAAGAGGCCAAAAGCACTTCTATATACATCATCAGATACGTCTCTATGCATTAAGAAGAGAAAGTCCTAGGATGTTATTGTGGTTTAACAGTATCCATCCTACAATGTGCTCGTTAAGACTGCATGTTCTCTTACAACTTGTTTGCAAGAGCTGGCATGGAGTGCCTGGGCTCTGGAGTCTGACTTCATGCTCAGTGCCAAGCTGGGGAGGGCAGGGAAGAAAATCCAGAGGCTGTGGCGCTGATGGTAGGAGTGTAGAAGTGGAAATGCAGCAGTCATGCGTGCGCTTCCAGTGACTGCCAGAAATGGGTGCCAGGATGCTCTCGGTGGCTCAGGCTTTTCTTGGCTCATGCTGCTTTCCCTGCTGTGCCAGCAACACGTGTTTAGCGTGGGCCAGTGTTGACAACTCCCTTCCAAGAATGCAGGATTTTTGTGGACCTCCTATGAATTTTCTCTTAGTAAAAGCTTCCAAATGTGAAAAGAAACAAATTGATTTTTTTTTCTTCTGGGGAAGCTCAGGATAAATAATGGAGGGTTGGCATGTGGACTTGTAGGTTTGCCATCTGTTAGTACGGCCGCTGGCAAACTGTAGCGTTTCCTCGCCATAATGACAATGTGCTGACTTGCTAAAATGGACTCTTCCTTTATTGCTTTAACACTGAGCAGAACCATGGAAAATGAGCAATTTACTGGAGCGTTTTTGATCCGAGTATCTCTTGTAGGAAGAAGAAGCCTAGTGGAAGCAATGAGTTCTTTAAAAGAAAATTCATGGGCCACCATAAAAAAAGGGTTTAAATTCTCTGCTGGTTTAAGTTTATCTTACTGAAGGTCATTCTTTTCCATTCAGGTTATTCATTCCTGCAAGATGTGCTTTTTATTCCATAGGGAATAGGACATCCTATCAGTATGGCACGATGTACTGTTTGTAAGCTCTCTGAGGTTGCTTGTTGAAGGTTTATTTCTCCAGGAAACAAAACTAAGTCACCACAGCTAAAATAATTGTGTATGCTTTTTATTGTATTGAGTTAAAAAGTGACTTTTCTGTCCTGACTGACGGTTCCAGCCAAGAGGAGCTGGAGAGATGATGTGACAGCTGTCTCTGCAACAAGGCTGACAATGTCAGGGAAGAAATATGAATTAGGCAGTGGAGGAAGAGAGAAGATTACAGACAGGTGCAGGTCTGGGTGAGAAAAGACAGAGGTAGGAGTGAAAGGAAGATGAGTAACAGGTACATCATTTGCTAGGGAGCATACATGATGCAAGAGTTTGAAGAAACAGTGGCTTGATATTTTGAAGGTTTGGTGAGAGGAGCCTTGGGAGCTGCAGATTTCATATAAGCTGTATTGATGACTCTGCTCTCTCCACACAAAGTATTGGAAAATCGTTTTGTTGTTTGATAGTACCAGCAAGACCTAGTCTGCAATACTGTAAGTGTGTAGATACACATGGTGAGATCAAGCTTGGAGAACTCCTAAAACATCTTTATAGGAAAAATAATTGAATTAATTTTAAACGTGTAGAGAAGAACTGGAGGTGCTGCTCATAACAAGGAAAGAAACAGGTTGAAGGTGGGATTTGTTTTTTTTTAAGCAGGATCCTGCCCCACAAAACAAGAAGTATAAATTGGAATTTTTTTCTCCCCTGTGCCACCCCCCCCCCCCCAAAAAAGGCAAAACAGACTCTAATGTGTTCTCCAGTAGCACTGTTAACCTGGTTCTTGCTAGAGTTTTGTTTTTCTCCTTGACTGCTCATGAAAGGTGGTGAATTGCTGGCAGTCTGTTTACTCAGGTGAAATGGAATCAACTTTGACATTACTGCACCCTCTCCAGCTGGCCAGCTAACTCTCCTAACTGGCCAGCTGCTGCCTCGGACTCTTGAAACTTAAATGCCCATTTGATATTTAGTTTCTCTGAGAAGTCTTCTAATAAGCATGTCTATTAATGACAATTGTCTGTGCCTCTTGGCTGGTCTGCTGCTGATAATCTATCTTGTATAGGGTATCACAGCACTTCCAGTGCTAGTGACAGATTTTCTGCTTTAAGTGTGAAGTTGACAGAAAGTTTTCATCAGTGTTTGTGTTTGGATGTCAAACATGGTATTTACAAGAAAGGAGTGTAATAATAAGCTTGTTTAGCTTTTGATGTAGCAAAATAAGCCTATTTCTAACTTTCTCATGAACCACCCTGTATTTGTGACACCTTTTGCTACTAATACAAGAAATACTTCTAAGTCTAATGAGGTCAAAATCTCCTTTCTCATTAATGGGTGTTTTCCTTTTGAAAAATGTGGCAGCTATACTGAGGACAGAATGCTGCATGCTCCTTAAAAAGAGATTTTCTTCTCAAAAAAGGCTTTACACTTTTGTCTAACAGTCTTAAGAAGAAAAGACCAAGAATGAGTGTGTCCCTTTTGTGGAGTGGGGACACAGGAAGGGTAAATGTCTTGCTCAGTGTCCAGCAACTGTCTTAGGCAGCAACAACAGGAACCAAACTCTGTATTTCTAGACTCCAACTGCAGTTCCTTAAATTTTTCCCTTTTTTGGCTTATCCTCCATTTCAGATAAAGCTTTCCTGTGGCTGTCACTGAGAGTTTAGGTGGCTTCTTTGCTCTGGTTAAACTGAAAGTGATGCTGAATGTCAGATTCTATTTATCCCAAAAGGGAAAATAGAGAGTCTTTCTAGCAAATCCAATTTTTCTTGAATGTGTCATTTTGGAGAATCTCCACAGTGAGCCAGTGCTTCATAACGCACTATTGATTTATTGTTCAAATGCTACAAATCCCCCACGAGGAGGTCAAATGATAAAATGTACGGAGACTTTATGGTTTAGGATGGTGGGGAAGATAGATATATCTCTAAAAGCATTGACAGTTGAGTTATAGGATTTTTTTAATTTAATGTGGAAAAGTGATATTTCATGAGGTACACTTGGACCTATGTCCTGCACACTCATCTAGTGTTTTCCAAGTTAAAAATTTGAGAATGTATTAAATCCTGACATGTAATGTACTTACTGTAATGTACCATGGTATTTAGAGATAGGTCTGATCTGTGTGTGGTAGTTCACTTGCACAACAAGAACTAAACCAGTGATAAGTTTGGGCTGAAAAACTGTTTCTTTAGTAAGAGTGGTATTAAATTTTCTGTTGCTTATACTTAGCCTTTTGAGCTCTGTCATCATGAATTAAGCTCTTGAACTCAGCACTGTAAATATGCAAGGACAGACAGGCTTTTGGCATTCTCATGGAGAAGTCACATTCATGAGATGATGTAAAAGAACTAGGTCATTAGATGGCAGTCTTCACAGCAAGATGGTCAGACAATAAAGCCTGCCAGCTTTGTTTTCTGGGGACTTGTATAAGATGCAGGTTAAGAAGAAAAGAAGAGAGGAGAGGAGGAGAGAAGAGAGAAAGGAAGAGAACCTCACCTCTCTCTGGTAGTTAGGACAGAGATGATAAAACACATTAGTCAAAGCCCTGCAAAAGGCTAATACTGAGCCTTTTAGACTCACTGGGGAGCCTGAAGGTTGAGTAGCTTCATGACTGCCCTGGAGAGCTTCCTTGGTTATCCCTGCTGACCAGCAGACAAGATCTCCTGCTGTTACCCCCAGTGTCTGCTCTCAAGCCAGTGTCTACAGAGGCACAGTCCTTTCTCCCTTGAAGCAATACTATAGAGAGATGGAGGCACAGGTTTAAAGGCTGCTTCCCTTAATTGACCAGCAGTATATTTTATCTATTTAGAGTTGGATTTAGCACTAAGTTTTAAGGGTCAAGTAATGTTTGCTTAAGGTGTAGTGGTCTAGAAAACCCAGCAGTTGAGATGGTCTTTGGGTCTTTCAGCACCTCAGCTAGCTTTTACCTCTCCTTCACTCCAGTTTAACTGGAATCTTCTTCTGTTAACTTGAAATGAGACTCTTGCTCTGCTTACAGAGATTGCTGACTTCTAGCCTACATCATGCCTTCTGCCTCCTCAAGAGAAAGGGAGAATACAAAATGAGCTATGTTTCTTTGCCTGAGAGCTAAGACAGGTCGCAGGCAAATGCCCTGCCTTGCAAGACCTCACCTCCTCCGTTCTTGACGTTAAGACCTGGGACATGTTGTAGTGTGCTTCTATATCGCCTCTTTTCTTGTTCCTTTTTCTCCTTCGGGGTCTTGTGTTTGCAACCAGTATTAAGCGTCTTGATACACTCCCACCTAAAGGCTTCTGAAGTCATAATTACAAGCAGCATACCTCATATAATGAGAAATCCAAAACATGCTTTTTGTACTAAATTTGTAACTTTTCTGGTGAGCATCATAGAACATCTTAACATGATGCCATAGCTCAGGGAGTCAGAAGGGATGCTTGGATGTTTTCCAAGCTTTCACATATATGCTTTTGACAATCTCTTTTTGGCAACCGTATGACAAATAGATACTTTTATCAATGTCTACAGGGATTGGCATTGTCTCGCTCTTCAGACCTTCAGAAGAATGGCCTGGTGTTCATTGTGTTTTAAGAAGCTAATAGAGTCATAGGCATTGCTGACAGGACAGCAGTGGTTTCATTCTATCAGTTAAGGAGGTTTACTTGATGCTGACTAATCAGCATATTTTGGCTACTCGTAAGGCACTAATTGATTGTTGGTTATTTAAGAGTCTGACACTATCGTAATTATTTCTTTTATGGAGTAATTGATTAAATAACAAGCACAATCCAAATAATAGGTTGATATTTCTTTTAATGAGAAGGAGGGATGTTGGAAATAAAAGATGTTTGTTTTTGTTTCTGGCTGTATTTCTTGCCTTGCTTTCTGTCTTTGACTGCCTTGCGGGCAGGTTTTTATGTACCTATCAGCTGAATTTAAAAACAAACAAACAAACAAAAAAACAGACAAAACCAAACAAACAGCAAACCTAAACCCATTTGTGGCAGAGTTGTGTATTCAATGACCTAATTATCCAGTAGTAGAATAACAGAAATCACTTGTTTTACAGCCAGTACGTAAAGCTGTGCCCTTGACTGACCAAAGAGACTTAGCTTGGATAGTGCTAAAACCAACCCAGCATTTCCTAGGGTTCCTTCAGTGAAGGGTATTTTCTTCTGGCAGAAATGGGAGGTAGAAAACTCAGCGAATATTTGGTAAATGGCCACTTAAGATGAAGCAAGACAGACCTGGAGACTAGATCCTCTAAATAAATGATGCAGGAAAACGCTGGTTGTCTTGGCTGTTGTAATGCATCTGTCAGTTCTACTTGGTGTTACTTGCATCCATAAAGTGGTGTTCATTAACACGGTTGATTGTCTTGTCTTTTCTCAAATGTGCTCTCACAGTTCGTTTGTCTTTCCAGGACTACTTTAGACTTTTTTTTTTTTTTTTTTTTTTAAATCTGTGGCAGCTGAAGCTGAGCAAAGGCACAGGACTTGAAAACCTATGATTCCTTCACAGTACTTGCAGGAATTTACAGGAGAGGGGCTGCTCTATGAGCTCACTTGCCAGCAGTTTAAGTTTCAGAGGCAGGGGAGAAAGGCTATCTGATTTCCTTGAGCTCTCTGCAGGCTTCACAGCTCATACTTGTGTTCACACACAGTCAATTTGGAAATGGGGATCATTAGCCAAATGTCTAATGATGGCTTTAAGTTCACAGAAGAGCTTTTCAATCCACCTGTTCGGTGCTGCCTGGATTCTGCAGCAGGCAGATGCATGTGTGGGAGATCTCACATGAGAGCATTGTTGCAGACCTCTGCAGTCAGCCATGTTAAGTAGGTAGAAAAAGAGAAAGATGACAGAATCTGGTATCACTGTCTCAGGATTTGGCATTTGGAACCCCAAAATGGATTTGTTAGGTGCAGAGGAGAAGAGAAATTAGTCTGGGTTTTATGTAAGTTGGTTATTCCAAACACTTAATTAGCTTTTGTATATTTGCTTTACTTTGCTAGTGACTTTTTGCTGCAGTGGTGACAGCAGTTTCCAAGGACTGAAGGGTGCTTTTACAGCAGTGTCATGGCAATAACACAGATAAATCATGAAAAAAAAACCCAAAAAACTGGCATGTTGCTGGACTGCTCTCTGTGTGGTGTTACCATTAGGACAGTGCTATAGGGAGGAAGAGGATGACTCTAGGAGGAAGAGGGCTAAGGTTATATGTGTTGTCATCACTGTACCAGAGGTGACTTTTGCTGGAAAGCAGCAATAGAGCAGACTGGGAGAGGAGCTGGTATCTGAGGCCTTGGTTGAGGTTAAGGGCCTATTTGCAGTCTTAAAGTCTGAATGTTGCTGGAGTCTATTGTACAAACATGTTAGTGGAAAGCTGAAATGTGAAGCACATACTGTGGGGTTGTTTTTGATATTAACTTTACCTCTCCTAGTACTATGGTATGATAGATTACACTTCTGGTTTTGCTGATATATTTGAAGGACCTAAAACAGCCTGTGAAGACCTCCATCGAGATCTGCTGCCGTAGTCAGAAATGGCAGAAGCTTTGTCCTGTTGTGCCTCCATGGCTAACCTGTAAGGCAGCGTTAATGTACAAACCCAGTGGCTTTCAATAACTTTAAAATACCCGTGTTCTCTTGCCCCTGAGGAGCAGCAAATTTCCCAACCTTGATGTGACATCTTTGGTGTTAAGGTTTCATATCATAAGGAACTATAGACATTTTCTTGGGAATATGACGTTTTCTGAGTGAGGAAAAGCCAGTCTGGCAGATGAATGGACCAAGCTGCTCTTTGTAATGAGTCCCACAGGAAAATGCTCAGGTTGTGCTGGGAGAGTTTCTTCTAAGCTTGTGTACCACTAGTCAGCAGGAGTCAAAATTCAAATACTATAGTGCTGATGAGCCTTTCCATTCATCTAAACAACCTGATCATTTTAAAGGGGAGGGGTGGCTACAGAATAGGTAGCTCTGGAGAGGCGGTTCCACCCATCTCTGGAGAATAAATTAACAATATTTCAGTTGGTGAAAAAAAAAGGAAGGGATCTAAGTATTAAATCTCATACCAAAATAGACAGGTGAACACTTTTTAATGAAACACATTTAGCAAATCTGCAGAACATTTTATTATGCAGAGATCAAAATTAACAAAAAAGGAAGGGAATTAGTGCTGCTCTGTATTGCCTTTTTTTTCCCCAGTGACAATAATGGAACATTCAGATTTAATCTAACTGATGAGTGAAGAGCAGAACAAGCTGAAATGTGATTAGTGGATTGTCAGATGAAAAAAGAAAATAGAGCAGAAAAAACTTATCCTACTGATAATTGCAGCAAATGTTCTGCTTTGGAAACTGAGCAACTTTATGCTGAGTAACTTGGTTCAGCTGAAATTATACTCTTCTTTGTAATAATACTCAGTGTAGATAAGGAGAAAAGTTTAAGTGCCTCCACATGTGTATGCCCATTCCAGGGTACCTTGGTGTCTTCAACTGAGCAAGTACAATGAGGTCTAGAAATAGGAAAAATGATTGGTCACACTTCAACTGTTCTGCCTGGAAATGTTTTCAAGCTTGGTGACAGTGATGTAGTCTGAATGCTGAGTTAATTGGTAACTTGTCTCTCCTGTTCAAAGCAAGCAGAAAATAAATTTGTCTAACTTCATAATTAAAAGAAAAAAAAGCAAGTTAATGACCTGTTTCTGGCACTGGAGAGAGATGTGTAACTGATGCTGAATATTCAGTATGTAAATCTACATGATATTAAAGTGCCAAATTTCCTCAAGGGGGAGGACAAAACCTCTTTTGATTTTTTTAAAAAAGGATTATTAGGGATTTCTATGCCTGCTGCCATCTTATAACAAGACTTTATTAAAAATATTCATGATTAGAAAGCACTTTTTAGCAATTTGACCATCTAGGACGGGATACATGTCAAGGTGTTTTGGATAAAACTTTTCTAGCTTTATACCATTGGCAATTTCAAAGTGTGTTTTAGAATAAGCTTACGAATATAAAAGGTTGAATATGCCTGTGGCTGTATATGAAGGGAATTCAGGTATATTACCAGTCTGTAGCACGCTTACTGTGTAAGTTGTGCATGCAACTAAGCTCTGCTAGTTAGAAGATGAGCTGTCTTCCCAATTTCAGTAATTACAAATTTAAAAATGCTGTGTGATGCTTCAATCAATCCATGTAAAAAAAGCAAATCAGAATAAAGTCCTTTCACTGTGCCATATGTTGTAGTTGATCTCCATTTTAAAATACTATTTTCTGTCTCAGGCTAGCAGGTATCTGGAACTCAGCATGTTTGGGTTGTACCTGGGATTATTCAGAAGCAAAAAAAGGTGTTGTGCTGTAGCTAATGAAGTCAGTAATTTGGAAGTAAATGAAGTGCCACCTTAGGCATATCTTCTTAGAAAATGAATTTCCTAGTGAGTTTCCCGTAAGAACAGGCACTGCAATGCAAGACAGTGAAAAAGATGTAGAAAACACTGGTAGAGGAACAAGCATTGGGGTTTTTTAGCTATTGAATATTTGGCAACTCCAAAGGTCTTTCTTTTAATCTCAGACTATAGAATTGGTTGAATCTTGGTATCTTATCCTGTGGGAGTAGGAAGAGATAATGCTGCTTAGACTTTTTTTTGCATAATTTAAACCCTTGTATACGATTCCAAATTAACCTCTGCTTATGGTCTGGAAGCCTCGACAAAGCGGCTGAAGTTGTAAGTGGCATTAAACATCGTATGATGCCTTTGGTCAGCATACCTTCCTGCTTTTGGGACAGCTCTTTGCTGTACTTTGGACCTGCTGGAACTGTGAAGATTTGGCCTCTCTGGGTGGCAGCAGGTGTCCAACTCTCTCCTGTTTCATTTGGAGCAAGGCACGTGCCGTGCGCAGCTGCTGCCTGCAGTGGTGTGAATGGCTCCAGCTGCTGGCCCCACAGATGTGCCTGGTGTCCACCTGGTGGGCACCTGTGTCATGTTTTGTGTCTCTCTTGATGGCAGGGTTACAGCTAAGGGGGCAGCCGAGATTGTTAGGGAATGGGACAGCCTTTGCTCAGAAGGGCACCTTAGTCATGGTTTTTTCCTGCCCTTGTACCATGTTGAAGCTGAAGGAACGGTATTTTTTTTGTCTGTGAAATGCTAGGACCTGGTGGCTCTAAATGGTGGGAGACAGGGGAACTGCACCCAAGTTCCAGAAGTGTGTGTGTAAATAGGACAGAGTCTGCCAAGGTGGGTAGGATTTGAATATAGGGCTGGCCTGTACTGTGCCTGTCGTATACTTCCTTCCTGTTCCACAGAAAAGAGAAAACCACCCTCGCCCGTGTCAGGGGCTGCTCTGCCCATGTACTTAATGGTGCTTGCTTTTCTCTTGGAGCACGTTGTGCATAAGTACCCTCAAAATCCTTTCTGAGTAGGCTTTTAGTATTACCTCCAAAGTAATTCTGAATACTTGCTTACCTCCTGCCCCCATCTGTGGGAAGCTTTTTTTGTTCCTTGTGGCAAAACATTTTACCTATATGTGGTAATTTAATGGAAAATTCCCTGCATTTCAGACATCAAGTTGCATTTTTATTTCCAAAATGATTTTACATATAAAAGCGTACAGAGGATGTGTATAAACCAATATTATAAGTATGTGTCTAATATATACTTATATTTTATATTGTATAAAATACATATATAAAACAGTTTAAAAAGCACCCCAAAATCTGTCTCTTGATACCACATTTGGATTAGAGGGAGTTTTAATCTAGGGAATGGAAAGTAGAGGTGGACGTACAGTTAGATCCTGTGCAGAAGTTCAGATTTTTCTTTCACAACAAGAATGAACTTAGAGAAGAGAGGTCACAATGCCAGTCAATAGCACTGAATTCTAGTAGTGCCTTAATGTATCCTCATCTTTGGAAGCTCTTCCCCATGCCCTGAAGCCCCAGATTCCTTGGCAGAGTAAGGAAGGCAATACTCAAGAGCATCTGACGAACAGTGACTGGCGCCTTTCTGCTTACACCCTGGGCCTCTAATCATTGGCATTTTGATGCATGGCAGTTTGGAGAATCTTCAGCCTCTGTTTTCTGTCTCTGTTTAGTGAAATGTGCTTCTCTGATGTTTGATTTTTCTTTTGGGAGTACCTGTAAGCCAAAAACATAGCTGCTCCCCTCCCCACCCCCAAATAGCTACTAACTACCTCTGTTAGCTCCAGGGGCAATTCTGTGGGTCAGATATGCCTCTTAGCTGTAATTAATGTCTGACCACTATATGTTATTCAAAGTTCTTTTGTGAATGGCTCAGAACAGGTGTTTATAATCCATGTATATATGGACCTCCTGTACAGAAGGGAGTTCAATTTCTCCATAGGTCTGTAAGTGAAAATTTCCACTGGTGAAAAGGAATTACTTTGTAGGAGGGGCTGTGCTGCAGCTGAGCATTGCCTCTATGCTCACTCATCTCCCTGTAGACGGTGGAGTCATCTATTGGGACCAGAAGAGGGGACATCCAGAGGTCTTTGTCTACAACTAGATAGGCTACAGTGGTTCAATTTATTCCTGGTTCAGGAATGGAGACAGACATGGAGCTAAAGGAGGTTTATGTGGTCCCCTACTCTCCTCTTTCTCTTCTTTTGTAACTGCCTCTGGGGGATTGCCAGTGTTAAACTGCCTTTGTTTCTGGACATGGTATGAAGGATGTTTAGAGAGTTTAGTTTCACCCTGAAATAGTGAATGAAAAAAAAAAAAAACAAAACTAATTGGAACAATAACTGCAGGAGGATGAATAATTGATTATTTCTGGATGCCAGTTGTTACTCATTTTGTCATGAGGAAAGAAGCCCAACTTATGCTCTGTCCATAAAATGATATAGTTGCTGTCTCTATTTAAACAAGAACTCACTAACTTCAGCTGACTACAGTGCGAGCAAAGTAAGTTTAGGTGCAATGAGAGGGGCCATAAATTGGCTTGTCCCAGTGTCCTGCTTTGCACTGAAAAAATTGAACACATCATATTTATTCTAAGCAATGAGTTTTGTTAATCCTTGTTGAAAATTACAATTTTAAACACTGCTTTTTGTGTCAGGGAGTGGTAAGTTAGGTTCTCAGAAATGCTGGGAGTTTGCCTGGAAGGAACATGTTATATGTGGTCTGCCTCTTTCAATGGGTCTCTGCAATATTTCTTATATTCTTAAGCCAGTCTGCAAAGCTCAAATGATGGGAACAGCAGCAACATCAGCACTATTCACTGAGAGGTTTTGCATGTGAGAAAAGAGCTTTTTGAAAATCTTGGATAGTCTGAAATTAGCCGCAGCAATATCTGGAATACCTCAAATCTAACTTCTATAAAGTATGCAACGTACCATGAAGCAGAATGGAAGCCAGCCACTTAAATGCACAACTGAGTCAGTTGGAGGATATAAGGAAGGCTGGAAATAAAAGTATTTTTATAATGCAGCAGGACATAAGCCCATAAAAGGAGCTGAACTTAGTTGTTCTTAACGTGGCTTGAGCTAGTTGATGGTCTTGCCTTCATAGGGAACTTCTAAGAGCAGAAAGAGGATGACAAAAGCCCACCTGAAGTACCAGAGGAGGTGCAGAGGTGCTTTTTTTTTTTTTAATTAAAAAAAAAGCAGTAATCAGTGCACATCCAGATGGACTTGAGAGTTTGATTAGCAATCAAGCCAGGAAGGATATCACTGTTCCAAAAGCTGTCGAATTTCTCAGTGGAATTTAAAACTCTTCTTGCATCATGCTACCTTCCACTAGTGAGGAAGAAAGTAGAGTTTGGGGTTTACTTTGATAAGGCAGAGGGGATCTGTTTGGGATTGGCACACTATTGAGTAGTTTTAAAAGGTCATAAGTATCAGTGTGTTTGCCTAAGTCAGGGTGGGCAGTGCAAAGAGAAAAAGGATTGAACTGCAGTAAGGGAAATTCTGGCTAGCTATTTGCAAATTTTTTTTTTTTTTTTTTGGCTGTGTGGGAAATTGGGCAGTAGAATAGGCTGAGGGGACAACAAATACTATCAATCCTGCATTGCTGTAGGGAGTTATGGCAGATTTGGAGATCATCTGTGGTTCTTCCCAGTTCTATGGTTGCGTGATGGATTAAACATGTAAGTCCTTAGTCCTTCTGGTCTGAAAACAAGCTCAAGCTGGACAGATGTAACTGGTCTCAAGGTGTATATTACTGATACCTTGGCAAAGTTGGGTTCAAAAATTGCGCTCCGATATGTGGCAAATCTGGGAGTGGACGTTAGGTTTGAACAAAATAGTAGTTTGGATGTTGGCTTGGCCCCTTCTAGAAATCCCCAGCCCAAATCCACTCAGGAAGGTGTGCCTGTGTACCAGCCCCTGATGAGGTGTTTGACAACTCCATCTAGGAAATGGATTGCCATATCTGATGGGAAAGCCATAGCGTGCCCACAACTTTCACTCAGCTAACCATAGAAGAATGAATTTGTAACCATATATATAAATACATTAGTCTGTATGAATACCTGTGTTTCTGTTTCCTCAGTAAATAACTGAAATTGGAATATGAAGAAGGGATTTCTGTGGTTAACTGAGCTAACTATAAGTAGCAGTAGATTCATCCTTGTAGATTGGCCCATCAAAGGCAGGTCCTTCACACCTGAGAACTCTAATTTTGCTGAGAGAAATGAAAAAACTTTTAAGTGCGTTCTGCACCTTCAGATACTTATTTCTGTTTTCTTACTTTTTTTTTATTCTCTGAAGAAAACAACAAAACATTTTCCATTTTCCTCATATTCCCTTGCTGTCTACTCTTCTCCTGTTTC
This sequence comes from Merops nubicus, assembly GCF_000691845.1. NCBI lineage: Eukaryota > Metazoa > Chordata > Aves > Coraciiformes > Meropidae > Merops > Merops nubicus. The sequence goes on from NW_008600785.1 coordinate 24,371, forward strand.
TAGGTTGCAGTGAATTACACAGCATACTAAGAACATGGTAATATAATAATACAGTATTTTTTTTTATGAAAGACGACATTTACTGGAATTGGATACCTTTTAACTGGCAGCTATAATATTTCTTTCATCTTCTTGTCTGTTATAATTTAATTTACAGTGAATAAACCCAAATGCTGATTATGGGCTTTTTTTGAGCTCCTGTATAAACGGAATTATTAGCATTTCTAGTGGTTCTCTGGTATTACTGCCATGTTAAGGTCATCATTATCTTACATTAAATATTCTGAAAGATTCCCTGCTGGTGGTTAGCATAGAGTAGCTGCCCTGTATCCTTGTAACATTAACCACGAAGGCCTGGAGATGTTTCTGGAAGATTTTATGAATCATCTGTACTTTCTCATTCTATGAGTTTGAGTGGGCTCTCCCTGGATCTCTTCTTCTTGTAGAAGCAAGTATATCTCCACATCTTCTTTGTTTTCATTTTGGCTACTATAACAAAAAAAGACACCATGTTGAGAGTTTCATAGACTGTGAGGGAACCAGTAGGACCTGATGCACTCAGCTGGGGCTGCCCCATCTCTGCCCCTCGGGGCACCGTGACAGAAAACACTGAAAGGATGTGCAGAGGACTTATGGGAAAAGGTGAAGTCAGAGATTAAATGAAACAATTATTAATAACGTAGTGTGCTCTTTTTTTTCTTTTTTTTTTGTCCTCTGTGGAAATCGGAGCTGCCGATGGATTACTTTGTGGTTTTTATCATGGCTTTTGTCAGATGTTTCAGACTGTAAATTCAAAGCCAACTCTTTAAAAGGCAAAATGCAGTGAAATATATGACAGGAATAGCAAAGTTGCAAAATGCATCAAAATGCATGTGATTTAAACTTCTGTTAATAGCATGAAAGGGCAAAGTGCACCAAAAAGCAATTGCTTAATTTGTGATAGGAAAAAAATATGCATAATAGATGCTTTATTTAAAAGAGACCAGCTTAGTACTGTGCAACAAAGTGTTTCACAGGCTGTCAATACGACGTTGCCTTGAAGGCTTGCTTAGGATTCAAAAGAAAGCAATATTTTCAGTAAGACAATTATCCAGCTGTAAAAAGGCAGTTTTGTTCTGTGCCTTTGAGGAGCTGACAGTATCTTGCTTTTTGTGTTTGTCTTACATTTGGACAGATCATATTATTTTTTATTAGAATTTGTGGGAGGAAAACAGCGATGGAAATGAAATCCCTTGTGAAATTGCTTGAAATTGCCTTTCACTTGCCTGAATAAATTTGTTATTGATTTTTGCCCTTTTATAAGAATGAAAGGTTAATGAAAACAATCACATTGCTTTCATCCCAAGGTGGAGATTATGTAATACATATCAGGCTCACTCTTTTTTATTTTACCTAACCAAAACGTTAGTGTTTAGGTATTAGCCTTGTGAAAGATTTGCCGTTGTGAGGGGAAATGAGTTATGCTACAATATCTTCAAGAGCTGTCATACAGTCTGTGACAGATTAATAACTCTAGCCTTTTTATATTTTACTCCATGGTTATTTGAGACAGGTAACATCATAACTGGGATCTGGACTCCCCAGATCTGAAGAGGATGTTTTATTTCTTATGACTTTCCATAGAATAAGGAAGATAGACGGTTGTTTTTGTACAGGAGGCCATGATATGTATTGTGCCTGGTCACTGGTAGAGTTTCTGCTGTACTGGTGAGTGACATGGTGTCTCAAGGAGCCCTTGAAAGTGTGAATTAAAATTCAAAACTCTCTACCTCTGGAAAAAAAAAACATGGTGACAAGTCCTCTCAGAGCTTGTCTGCAAACCGAACAGGGAGACATTACAAGTCTCTGCTTGGATGTCAGCAAGAAGATACTCCGATGAGGAGTGTGTGACCATGGGAGGACAAGCTCTTCATAGTCATCTCCTAAATGGATATCCATGAGGGACTAGGGTGGACCCTTTCTACTCCTTGAACTCTTACAGGGCATCTGCGTCTTGACCTGTTATGCAGCTGAGGCGTAGCACTGTTGTTCTGAGGGTCCATTTCCTGCAGACATGTGCTCTTCCAAACAATTTTACCTTTCCTGTAGTTTTCATTGCTTCAGGACTGAGGCTTTTTCTTTAATAGGGCCAGCCTTGCACAGCTGCATCTCGGGGCACCCTGGTCAGGGTGTGGATCCCTCCTGGGTCAGCATGGGACCTACAGTCCCACTTGAAATGGGGATTGATCATCAATAAATGTTGCTTGGTAGCAGTGGTGCTTCCACTCTTCACTCTCTCCTTCTCCTGCACTATATGATGGTAAAGACTACATCTAATTTGGTGTTTAGGCATACCCTTAATCTGTAGCCCCAAATCTGAGCTACACTGAAAAGTAGTGACTAACATAAGCTGGCAGCTGTTTTGTTGCTGTGTTTACTCATCTTGTAAAGTCTGAGTAGTCTGCCTGTCCATCTTCCCTTGGCAGTATAAATTCTGTGCCAGGCAAGGGTGGGACACAGGGATGCCACCTGCACTGTGCTCCCTCCTGCCCACCCTCTGCTTCTGGAGTATTTTTCATGAATCTTTTACCATGGCTTATTCTATGTTTTATCAGTAGCACCCACTTCCGTTAAAGTAAGAAAACCATTTAATGTGACACAACGAGGCGGATATGGATCTTTCAGTTAGGTTCTGGCTTTATAGGGGATAGAACCAACCTCTTTTGGTACAGGGAGGATTCCTTCTATAGCTTTAATACTTCATGTTCTTGTAGCAACTTTTTAAAGGCCTGAGCAGATGGTGAACTGCTGACTGGGGTGTGGAATATTGCCAGAGGTGGGACCAAAGGAGCTTCCCAAGTACTGGTAGAGGGGTCTTCAGCCTTTCATGCTCGGTATTGCTCATGCCAGCTCTGGCATCCACCTATTTTCTGCAGAGTAGGTGCCTTGGCTAGCTTCTCCCATTCACATGGTGCCTAGGAGATGTGGCGAGCTCCATGTGGTAGATAGAATGAGCAACAGTCATTATGGCTGGATCTTAAACATTGAGTGGTTTGAAATGTACTTTTATTTGCTGATCTTGAGGAAGGGTTCACCATGACCTTTAAGTCAGCCCCAGCTCTTAACTTTTATGCAGAGTGAGTAGGTATAAATAGAGATCACTGAACTTTGAAGCCTGCCTTTCTCTCCAAGGCTGAGACCTACTTAGACCCTTGTTTCTCCTCTGGGTGTCTCTTGCTAATGTCTGTATCATTTCTGCTGCTCTGGCACCTC
>NW_008600785.1:27653-66139 GCF_000691845.1 Merops nubicus
CTACACATTGCCAACTTCTTATACCTCTAATAAAATGCAAAGAGGCTCAATTAGTTGGTTATTCACCAGCTACATACCCTTTTTAGGGCTTGAGTGAGATAAAGACTCATAGTAAAATAAACTTTCATGCAAAAGTGAATTTTTATTCAAAACATGCAAACTGGTCTGATTTTTTTTTTTTTTTCTAAGCGGTTGTTACACCCACGATTCATTTTGAGTTATTATATAGTCTGTGGTCCAGGACTAAACCTTTGGGCTGGAAAGCAATGAACTGGAAGGAAGAATGGCATTTCTATACCAGTGGTTAAAGTCTAATCACACCTCCCAAAGCTGACCATTTCTGACATTTTCCTGAAGAGACACAGTTGATAAATATAACACGCCGTTGGCAGGTGTAGTAATCTTTCAACTCCTGAAAACCTTCAAAATTCAATGTAGCCAGAGACTGTCAGATGCAGGATTTGGATTCTTTATCAGGCTGCAACTGTACCCAAAAAAAACCATCCCATGCAAGAACTTGAGTTGTCAACATCCCTGAAGAGCAACAATGAAAAACATGCTGCAAACAGATGTTTCTATTCATGTACTGTGTTGCTGATGTTTTTAAGGGGCTTAGAAACAACATCTGCCCCATTTTTGCTGCAATATAGGTGTGCAAGCCACTAGTTGGATTGAAATGCTGATAAATGGCTGGGTGACATTATACAAATTTCTGCAATGTCTTATCTACTGGTAGCTGTCCTATAGCTGTACTTCAATTTATAATTGGTGTATGTTGGCTCGAAATCACGGCTTTCACTTAAAGTTAGGTAAGTCGTGAACTGCTCTTGACACTTGCTGGGCACTTACGCTGTAAGCAAAGCTTAATGCTGTCTTCCATACATGTTAATGCAATGTTAAAGAAATGGTGTTGCTGATGGTGTGTTTATTTATTTTTTTTTTTTTAATTTAAACAGCTCTTTGCTTTTAGGAGGGAAAACACCAGCAGGACTTATGGTCCTATGTTGAGTTTGGGATTATATGATTAAAACGAAGGTAAGGGGCTCTGTTGGAGATCCTTCTTTGTTTTGTTTTTTTTTTTTTAATAAGGTCTCAATCAATAGGGTATGTTTATAAAATTATTCTGGATCCATACTGGCTGATTTTCCATTTCTTTTTATTTCTCCTTGCTAAATTTGACCTTGCTGTTGTCTTCATCTCTGAATTTTCAGAGGATGTTTTTAATTATTCTCCTGATGTATTTTAAATAGATTAATTACTAGGTACCACTCAGGATACCTCCTTGGTGTGAGAAGCTATTTCCACTTGTCTAATCTATATTAGAGTTTACACTCTTGGGTCAGGAATGGCTTATCTAGTGCATTAATTGTATCAGTGAATACTTAGAAAACCTCAGCTTTTCAATATAAGTTTAGGGCCAGGTGGCTTCTACAGCCATGCTGCCTTGCAATAGTTGTTGGACGAGTTCATCTGGACACGTGGTTGCGCTCACTAAAGGGAACGTATCAGGAACAGAGAGCAAATTAAAAATGTGCAGTGATCGATCAGTGAGCCTTTCATATTGCCCCTGATTAGCATCTGTAGACATTGGGAAAGAAGGCTGCTAAGTTTTGCTATTCTAGTCCCACTTGTTAATGGCAAATGTTAACTCTCTAACAGTGCAGAGCAGTGTGACAAATTTCTGAGCCTCTCACAGTGTGGAGCAGTGTTACTGCTACTCATGGCAGCAGAAGCTGTGGCTGTACTTCTGACGCACCTTTCTTTCAGCACCAGTGTCCTCCTGTTGGGATACTGCTGTGTGTCCCTGCCTGAAGAATAAATTTTTTTGACTGACTGTATTAAACACTTTTTGTTTCTGAGGCACTGAAAAGTGAGTCCGATGTGATTGTTGTCACTCTTTCAGTGCGTGGATTGAGAAGGATTTGAGTGCTTTGTTCTCATCACTCCCCTACTTCAGAATGTCAGCTTTGTTGTTTTAACACTAGAATTTCTTGAGTCCCTCCCCATGAATAAGTTCCTCTTCTCCTTTGAGAGGAACAACTCGAACACAGTTTGCATTAAAAGAATCCAGTGGCTTGCTAAGGATTTAGCTGGTTTTGACACCAAAAAGCTTAAAGGAGTGTCTGTTTGCTCAGAGACTCCCTAAGATTGTATAATTCTCCAGTAAGTGTTCACACTCTTATATGCAGTTGTGATTGTCTGTGATGTCTGTCAGTAGTTTATGCTGGCAATTAATGTTAGGGGTTGGTATTTTGGGTGGGTGTTGCTAGTTGAGTGCCATTTTCTTTCAGCATTATAATGTTGAGAGGATTGCTCTGTTCTTGAATCTTGGTGGAGCAGACCTGCAACAGTGCCATAGTCAAGAGGTCTCTTGTTGTCCTGTCAGGTTTTATTACGTCTATGGATGGGGTCTATGGCTATTTCCAGCAGCTAATGAGATAACAGTCCATGCAACAAGGAGCTATGGAGAGTACAACGTATGGATTAAAGGTGCAACATATAGCTGGTTTATATGGCAAAATGGACAGGCCTTAAAGGTTGACTTACCTGGCCTGCATTGGACTTGACTGAATTTCAGTCAAGGCTCTTAAAAAGAAAATTATATTGTTCTTGTAAAATGAGATTACTTTTTCTGGACTTGGTCCTGCTAATAGCTACATAGTCAAGCAATCAGATACTGGTGGAAATACTAATAAACGTAGAAGTGGAATACCCAAGGTTTTCTTGAGAATATCGGTAATATAGTAGGAGTTTCAGTGGAAAACTCTGCAAACCGGTGGGGTTTTAGGAATGAGCAGGAAGTACAAACAGGTATTTCTGCTTCAATGTGGTATATGATAAAATGCATGTTTTCTAAAAACCAATAATTAAATAGGCTGAACTGTCTAATTCAGATAACTTCTCCGTATCATCATGGTCTAAGTGGTTTTGTTGTTCTGATCTTGACAAAGATAGCCTAGAAATTCAGGAAATATAAAGGAGTAACTTGGTAAAAGTGTGCTGGAATGTGAAAAATACTATTCTTGAGCCTCTTAAAATAGAACTTTTTCTGGTGTTCTAAACAGGTCTATTGTTTTTAAATATTTCCCCTAAATGATGATGTTCTCTTTTGTGGTCAGTGTTTCATAGCAGTTGTCTAAAAAAATAAACTCAAGTCAGAATGCTGATGCAGTACTACTTGTAGCCTGGTGCAATGCCTATGTGGGGTGATTGGACCAGGTATTCAATTAACCCTACAGCTATAATTTAACCCGAGACATAGACCAGGAGATGTATTTTAATTTTAGTGTAATTTCTTACCTAAGTCACAATTCAAGTACCTATTCATTAACAGAAATGGAAAGCAGAAAGTCCATTTCATTAATACCGCTAATTAGTTATTAGTATTTGTGAAATGCAGAATCATGTGAATTACTGCCCTCGCAGTCAGTAATAGTGCAAAGCCAGAAGCAGAGTTTCAGAGTGGAACAGACAGCAAGGAGTAGCTGCTCCTAAATTATGAATAACTTGGAGAGAAGTAATCCAAATATCCATTTCTGTGCTTGAAGGATATGTGTGCGTTGTTCCCCCTGGGTCTTGGTGGTCAAGGGGTGGAACTGGGAGTCCATAGCATCCAAAATCTCTTTTTTTGGGTTTGTGAAGGCCTTGGGAGCTTATTGTTTCTCTGATGGGGGGGTGCTCAGGTGAGCGATTCTCACTGGCCCCCGCCAGTGAGAACTGCTGCAGGTAGCAAGTAATTAATGACTGCAGAGAGCTGCAGTGGTGCTGCCCACGGTGGGTTTTGACTTCTGTAGGTTTTGTACTATGTTTTCTGTACCTGGGAAAGTGTGGCCTTAGGAAATCCTGTAGAAACATGCCTCCAAAAGACCATGAAAGGCCCACAAGGGTATCATTGCGGTGGGTGTCTCCCGGGGGGTGAGCCCCACTGATTCCCAGCGTGTGGAAAGCAGAAGGATTCCTCCTTCTTTGCGGATACTGAGAGATTGGCTGATTTTTGGCTCTTGTCTTCTCCCTAGGCCACCACTGCATGGGTGAGAAACACATTTTCCAAGCACAGTCTTTAGGCCATGGGGTTTTCCTCTGTAGTTCTGTCTTTCATGTGACTTCTGTTATTAATTGCTTTAACCCAAAGGAAAAAAAAGAAAGGCAAGGAAATCAGTGATGTGTTAGAGTATAACGAGAGTAAAAAGTAAAAGCATTTGCAGGAGGGAAAATGAACTACTGAAGAAAGTAATAAAAGGAAAGTAATTTTTTTTTTTTTCCTCCCAGATGTCCTCAAAAAATAAATTACCAAACCTGAAGGTGTCTTGAGAGGTTGGCTTGTAAATTTCAGTGGCAAGTCTAAGCTACATTTTAGGCTGCAGGAAGCAAGATCTTTACTGCTGACAATAGCAAAACCCAGGTGATGGCATCTCACCCAGGATGTCTCAGCAAATTCATTCCTATTTGACTTTTATTTAACCTACTCTCAGAAAAATTCTTCTTTCAAAGTTGATATGAAATTGCCTATCCAGAGAAACGGAGACATCTCAAGTGCAGTTCAGCCAGGAAGTACAGGGTATCCCCCTGGCTTTCAGAAGGCAGGGTACAAGAGAGCTGTGAAGAAGTATCTGGCTGTTCTTTTATTTTGCACCATCATTTAATTTCCTTATTCTGAAGTGTCACTGTCTAATGATTCATGCAGTGTGTATCTCCCAGGCAGTGCTTTTTTAATATTTTTTTTTTTAGTATTTTTGGATAGCGCTTCTGGTTTGACTGTATTGGAGAGAGTGTGTTAATGTAGAAATTACCGTTCAGCCTACAGAAATTAACTCTGTTTTATTTCAAGTTCTCAGACTCTTTGCTTGCTTGCAATCTGTCTGTGATGTTTTGTGCATACAGCAGAAGATTTGTGGAGAAAAATGATTGCACACAAGCACTATTTGATTTTTAAGGCCAATGGGACCTCTGATCATCTGACACAATTTCTAGTGTCTCTTGGAGTCCTGGGAATCAGTGATGTACGGTAGCAATGGTTATTGCACTTGTGAGCCTTGTTAGTCGTAAGGAAGGGTACCACCTCATACACTTAGGAGCAATCCTGGTAATAACATCCCTACGCTTTTTTTCTAATTGTTAGCTTTATTGAAAGACTTTTTATCTGAAATACTAAAATAAATACTGGTTTCAATAGAAATAAGTTTCAAATCCACTTCTCTTTATTTTGTATTGAAATGCAACCGCTAACAGAGCTACCTCGTGTCATAGATCGTTGCTTCTTCAGCTGAAACTTGGTTTGCTTTTGCTAGTTCTGCAGAGATTTTGCAGTGATTCAGACTCTTGTTTCAGAAGTTTAAATGTAGTGATATAGATTATCTTGTTATCTGTACATCCCAAAATTGAGGCTTTGCCTTTATCCGATTTTGCAGGAAGAGTGTCTCCAGTACTTCAGAAAGTTGGGATAATTTCTATGGTGGCTGTTACTCCTATAGCTTTTTGAGATAGACATCTAAGTTCTGTTTTGTGGTTAACTTGACCTGGAGTAGTTTTTTTTTCTTTCCTGTCTACCCGGAGGCAAATAATATGTGGGCTTTTAGGATGAGAAGTCATTTTACTTCTATTTTCATTTATTGTAAGTATGGCCTGAATACTTCCTTACATTCAGTAATTCTGCCAAGTTCTCTTATTTTTGAAGTTGTGTACAGCATCATAGACAAGGCTTCACAGTCATACCTGAGTGCCAAACATCAATGTACATCAAGGGAGAATGTATTTATCCTCCTAATACGTACCAGGAAGAGAAGTTGTGCTGCACCCATCCATTCAATGGCAAACTCTGAGTATTAGAGATACGAGATATGAGCATTTCCAGGGTAGGACAAGGAATCTGCTGAAGACCAGAGATTTGAATCCCTAGCCAGGTGTTTGCCTTGACCACTGGCCTTCTCTGAGACCTCATTGTCTTGGAGTCTGATCACCTCACATGTGTGAGCAGCATGTAACCTCACGTAGCTGACATGAGGCTGTGTTTTAGCTTAGTCTTACGGCCTTTGTGAGACTCGGATGGTTCTGAGGCATCCATGAGGAGGAATATAATTAGCCTGTGAATTAAGTGCTTTTCCTACAACATCAAGGCCAAGCAAGGTGGTTTTAAATGTTGAATTAGCTTGAAACTAGCAGCATTTGTTTTTTTGTTGTTTGTTTTGTTTTCTTAAATTTCCTTTGAACAGCTCTGCTAGTTTGGGTGAGGGGAAAGATAATTATCTTTTATCAACTGATCCTGACTTGACATCTTGTAATGTAGAGGGAGAAAGCGAAGTAACTTGTGATCCTTCAGGTAATTGTCAAGGTCCTCTAGCTTTCAGAAACCTACGCAACTTGGGGCTGCTCAGAGGCATTAAAATGCTGTTTGACAGTCATGATTTGTATAACACATCGCTTAATTTTCATACTAGTAGTAGAAAACTTACCATTACACCAAAGTGTAATTTGGAGCTTTTCCATATTCATGATATTGTGTGAGGATGGAAAACAAATGTCACCTCAACAGAGTACAATTACTGATCACATGGAGTGACTTGATCTTTAATTGTATTTAAATTAGAATATTCTCTATTTTGCTCCCCTGCAGAGTACCACTGAAGCTTGAGGTAAGGAAAAAAAGTGTCATATTTTGTAGGAAACCATAAAAACACTATTCCTGGTATTAGCTTACAGAGACTTTGGGACCAATTATTGTAGACCAGGATGAATACTTTATACAAGATCACTGCCAGTTAAAAAAAGGTCTTTGGTACTTCATGATCTCTGACATGTTACTCTTGATTATAATAAAGAAAATTCAAGTGTTTCCATAAAAGTTTTAAAAATTGTTTTCTTTATGAACTTCTATTCCAGTGATACTTTAAATCTTTCATAATGAAATGTGTGTTGCAGTTAAAAATATTGTCACCGTTTCTGTTTAAACCTACATGTCTGAAGGATGAGCAGGAGTGAATATTCCAATTACTGCATAGCACACAAAAAAACCCCTTGTGAATGACTTAGAGTTGGGTTTTTTTACCTGTTTTGGAGATCCCTCTGTTGTATTGTACAAAATTTCTTCAGTACGTTTCCAGCATCTATCTTTATATAATGAAGAAACAGTCTGGATTTGGTGTGCAAATGCTTAACTTTTTTTGATGTGTAATATCTATCAGAAATACGATTCAGCAGCCCAAGTCTCCTTGATTCCTGATACATTTGGATCTAGTTACTTTTCTGAAGGAGTTCATTTGGATTTGGAGAGGGAGAAAAAGTGGAACAAACCCTGAACTTTTAAATATTCTTCAACCAAACTCTGGCTACTGTTTGAATTCTACTTTTTGTATTTAATACAGAACATACAGGACTGATTTATTTTTTGTTATGCCTTAGCAAAGGGAACTTGAAGCTGTGAAATGAGGAGATTTTTTCCTGATAACCTAAATGAAAGCTACTGGGCCAGGCTGCAACTCTATTGAAGCAAAGGAAATAATGCAGCTTAATTTGGTGCTGGTCTGTTTTCACTTCACACACTGACAGACATACGTGGGAAAAGGCTGTAGGGTTCCAGTCCTAAGACCCAACCTGGTGCTCCAAAAACAGGGGGAACTGGAGCCTGTTAGACTTCTTACATGCCGAAATTACTTCTGCTTTTGAAACAGTGGGTTTTGGCTCCAGGTTCCCTCAGAGAGCTGGAGGTGTGGAAGAAGTGAGGGCAAAAGCTGGGTATTCCTGATTTCAAGGGGGATGTTGTGAAGCAGCATTCTTGTAGTGGTTATAGAGTTGTCTGTGACAATTTTCTAATGCAAATGTAAAAGAAGCAACCAGGAGTTGTGATCACAAGTAGAATAGAGTTCCTAGTGGAAGAATATGCTCTAGGCAGTAGCTTGAACTGTAGTTCCCATAAAATGATGACTGGATTGATGATTTGGAGGAAGGGTGGGAAGGTGAGCAGCAGAGTTTGGACCCTGGCTTTCAAGAAAGATGACTTGAGCTTTTTTAGGAAATTGCTAGGCAAAATGAAAGGAAATGAGGAAATGGCTGAATTTTAAAGGACACTGATTGAGAGCTGCTGTTTTGCAGGAAGACTGGGAATCCTAGAAGGTGTGGTGAACAAAGTAGCTCTGCTATGAACTGAAATGCAAGAAGAGAGCATACAAGAAATGGAAACAATAATTAAGCAACAGGAAAAAAACAAAAAACCAAAAAAACCCCAAGAAAAACCCAAAACCCAAACAGTGGAAGAGCATTGCTCAGGCACTATGGGAAAAAATCATGAAAGCCAGAGACCAGCTAGGGCTCTAAACAAAGGCCAAAAAAAAAAGCAGCAAGAAGGGATTTTACAAATGTTCTAGTAGGAAGAGGAAGTCCAAGGAAACTCTTTGTCTAGAGGGAGATGAACTAGTTGTAGGTGATCTGATAGTCCGAGCCTTTTTGTACCTCAGTTTTCACAGGGCAAGCCTGTTCCCAGACTGTTGTGTCCATCAGTCAGCTTCAGGAAGGAGAGAGGCTGCCAGCTGTGAAGGAGAAGCAGGTTACATTCTGTATAAAGATGCTGGATGTCTTCATATCTGGCAGATATGGCATATTTCAAAAGCTGCTAGAAGAGCAAGCTGATGTGATTGCAAGGTTGTTGTCAACTATAAACTGAGGTGATCTGGGTGATCCCTGATGACTGGAAGAAGATGGATTATGTTTGTCTTTAAGGAAGGCAGCTGAGGTCCTTCTGAGGTGCCATGAGGGGTGATGTGATAGAAGCCTGTGACTAGATATTTTAGTGGTAGTCTCAGCGTAATGGAGCCAGACTCTTATGTGGTGCACAGCAAGGAGCAAGGGCCAAAACCTGCCTTGGAAGGGTTGAGCTGGACATCAGAAAATATTTTTCACCAGGCAGTCCAGGGACAGATCAACCAGAGAAGCAGTTGACTCTCCATCTTTGGATGTTTTCACAGAGATAGGGCTAACCTGACACACATACAGACACAAACAAAAGAATCCCAAACTTCCCCCCCCCCATGTTTCAAAGAAGTTAAACTAAAAACTTTCACTTGGCAATATGTCCATGAATTTTTTGTTGTTGTTTTTAACCACAAAGGTAGTTTAAAACCACTGAAAGAAAGATAGTAACTGTATTCTTGTGTTCAGGAGAATAGTGTTAGCACCTTGACTGATGTGAGTAGTTTCTCAAATACCAGTTTGTTCCCAGCTATTTGAAGATTCCCAAGCTTGCTTTGAGCAATCCTTTTTTGAAGAGTTCCAAGGAAAAAAAAACCCTGATAAGGGCCTTCTTAAAAATTTTGGTGCCATGCTGTAAAGGCCTTTGATCAAGTCTTATTTATTAATCTTCATAATTCCTCCACCTCCTTCCAGCAATTTTCCTCTGCACATAGGAAGAGCTAATCAATCCTGAAGGCGGTTTTCAGAATATCTTTTAAAAAATGATACTCATTCCCCCACACATTGCACTTCAGTCCAAGCTGATTTTTTCAGCTAAGCAAACTGGAGTTCCTCCAGCAGACTTTAAGATATTTTTCTCTTTTTATATTTGTGCAGAGATTTATTTAGTTAACTCACGGTATGTTTGGGAGTTTCATCCCAAAATGACAATGTAGTGGATTAAGACTGGATCCTCTTCCCACTGTTCTCCTAAATGTAGATTATTCCAACTGTCCCTTGGGAATGGAAGGTGGTTAAAGGTAGATGTTTGGCAAAGGTGGTGCTAAGCACTTTGTAAATGAACAGCTTTTATCAAAGCCACATCCAGGCTCTGAGGTGCCGTAGGTAAGATGACTAATGCAGGTGTAGCAGCTGCAGTGTAAACTCCTTTGAGGTGGCCTCCAGCACCCTTTGCAAAACTACACAAGAAAAAAAGTGTGTTATTAGAAAGCTCAAAAATGCAGCAGCTCTGGCAGGTTAAGGCTTTTCTTTATTTGGTCTTCTGCACCTAGCCACAAAATGACAGATTGCTGCCTCTGACACAAGGATAAATGTAGCCCTGCAGCTTTCTAGGCTGTCTCCATCAATGCCATATCACCCAGGTCCTCTCCTCATCTTCTAGCTGGAAGCTACTTGCACTCCCTGCCATTTGCCAGCCTGGAAGGGAGGGCACACAACAGACTTGCTCCCTGTTCCCAGGTCTTCCTCATCCTCTTGAGTGTTCTGCTGTAGAGGTGGCTGAGCCAGTGATCAGTGGACACTTCCCTGCAGTCAGTAGCTCTGCACTGTCTTATAGAACCTGTAGCTTGTGTTTTTCATCTTTGGTCTAAGTGATCCAAACATAATGCAAGTAAACCATGGCCCGGCCTTTGGAGTAGATCAACCAGATGTGCAAACATTAATGATCTTTGGTGGAAATGAAGTCTATGTGTTTATGGCGTCTTCCTTAGTGCTGAAGGAAAATGTTTCAGACTCTGCTGGCACCATTAATAAGGGAACATAAGAAATTATCCAAAAGGTTTAATACACAAATATCGTATTATCTGACAAAAAGAGGACCTGGGCTAAGGGAAGAAAGCTTATTCAGCTGGCCAAGAATGTCAGGGCTTTGTGTATACTTCTGGCAAATCTATCATGGCAGGGTAAAAGAAGTGAAGGAAGTTTAGAAAATGTTGCTAAACAGTGTGTTGAGCTGTGTAGGGAAATGATTAAAAGCCATGGGTCTTTAACAAGGAAACGTCAGTGGAGATCTGCACACTTCATTCAATGCAAGTGAAAACAGTGGTGGTACTTGTGTCATGAGAGTAAAACCGAGTGTTGTGTTATTTGAGACATTAGATGTGAAGAATTTCAAATGGGATGTGAAAAGTTGGTTTGTTCATGAAAACAAAAGTTGTGTTCTGTGTCTTGGGTAAGAGAAAAGGAGTGTGGTAAAGGAGGTGCAATAAGCAGATTCAGTAAGGTTTGCAGGCTTCAAGTTTTCAAATAATTCATTATAACACAGTCATGAAGGAAAATAAGTTCACTTTAAGCCATAGAGTAACAGTACATGGTTGGGAATCTGCATAATGAAAAAATATTTGCTATGAAGAAAGATCATTCATCTTACAGAAATTACCCTTTTTTAATCCACTCTGGCTTCATTTCTTTACCAGTTTTTAGTGAAATATTTCCTGGTTGATGCTCTGTTTGGAGTAAATAAGTGTTACGGTAGGGAATCCTGGATGGTTGAGTTGAACAGTGGGTGGTTTAGAGTGTCCTTTGATTTCTCTTGTGTGATATTTTCTATGTCTACAGTGCTGTATGCCTGTATACAGAGCAGAACTACGTAGGAAGGGTGAGTGATCTGATTGTCTTGAAAGCTTATCCAAACAGTCTAAGAATCTTGATAAGAGGTATTAATAGTTTCAGTTATTCTTTTATGGTGAGGGTGAGTTGAGAAACAAACTATGTAAATGCAACTAGCATAATACATTGCTGTATTCTCTCATAAATGCTGATGTGCAGGTTCCTCTATTGGCAAGTAACGTACTTTTTTTGTTGATGATCACAATAAAAATCATTTCATGCCCTGATAGAAAGCATTCTACTGGGTTTCTTTGGATCTATGCCCCTGTCCAGTTTCTGGAAGATGACATTTACTTTGCTTATTATACAACTCTCTGCTTTGGTTATGATGCAAAATGTGAAATATTTTCACATTTCCAGTGCAATTAAACAGGACATCTGTTACACTGGGAACACAAGAGAACATTTTTATTATGCTGAAAAGACTTTCTGTGTATAACTAAACCATTATTTGCATTACCAATTGCATATTGGAAAGTACTCATCATTAAAGAGTCAGCACGAATAACCAAAGACCAGGGTAGTAGCCGCAGCATTAAAGCATTTTATCTCAAGAGCAGGAAACTCTCCATTGTAACCACATAGCTATTGGTAAATCATGTGTTGTGAGAGCAGGTGAGGCACATCCATGGTTCCAGCAATTAATCATGGCTTTTGCAGTCCCTTCCATTGAAACAGCATCTTTGATGTCAGCTCCTTTGCAATAAGAAACTCAGTGCAGCTGAAGTGGCAAGAATTTGCTAGCTGAAGTTGGTGTGAAAGCTGAAATTAAGGCCAGGCAATTCCTATATTCCATGAGGCATCACCTTGAAAACCCATGAAATAAGAGAGAATTGGAGCTCTGGGGCAAAATGCAGTAACAGAACAGCTGGAGCCTGACTAGGAGTTCCATAGCTGGAAGGTGACATGAAAATTGGGGAACAGGGGACTCAAAAAAGGGAGCTGCATCTGGCTTTGTGGCAATTATATATGGTTGGGTTATATTCATCCCTTTAGTCACTACACACAGGAGATAGTGCCAGAGATTAATTTGTTTCAGTGTGGATTCTGTGTAAACTTATTTTTGATGTAGCTTTGAGGCACAATAGTATATTTTATCTATAGCTCTAGAGTCAGCATAAAGAAAAAAAGGAGTTAAGACCTCCAAAAGCCAGACTAAATGCCAGACAATGCAATTTGCTTTTAAGAAAGGACTGCATTTTCAGTATAATCCATTTTCCTTCCAGTTTAGTTGACTTCCTTATCTTGGAGAGTTTGGGATCTATAATTATAATTTTCATACCTTCCCCTGTATTAGTCTAATAGACTGTGTAGGGACTGTATTAGACTAATAGACTCTGTAAGGAAACACCTGCAGCAGCGTTGTAGTAGAAAGTGTTAAATTGTCACCACAACTAATTTGTGTCCCAGGTGACAGAATCACAGAATTATTTTTGTTGGGAGGTTGTATGGCCTGATACCCTACTCAAAGTATGGCTGGCTTCAGAGTTTGTTCCAACTTCCAAATCAGATTAGATTACTTAGGGCTTGTCCAGCTGAGTTTTGAGCATCTCCAAGGATGGGGCATTTCACAGCTTCTCAGAGTTCCAGGGTTTGACAACACGTACTGTGACCTTTTTTCTGATGTGGTGGTTGACAGCATTAAGACCTGCCCTGAGCCTTGTCTTCTGGTGGTTAAAAAAACCCAGCTGTTGCCCTCTGCTCATATGTGCTGTGGCAGCTCTTGACCATCTTGGTAAACCTCCACTGGACTCCTGTACATCAGTGTCCCATACTTGGGAGCCCAAATCTGGGCATAGTAATCCAGATAGGGCCTCACTAGTGGAAAATAGGAGGAAATGATCTCTCAGTGATACAAGATGCAGATTTTGATAATGGTGGTCCAAGGTATTAATGATAGGTAATAATGTGGGATTCTGGGCTATATTTCCAGAAATTTGCATCCTAACTCATAGCCCAAATACTGTGCCTCTACATACAGAAAGATGTCTCTGCATACATTGATACGTACAGGCTGGAAGAATGTGTGTATTGGTGCATGGAGAAGAGAGGCACAGTTTGTGAATACAAATCTGGAGTTTGAATTTCTTTCACAGTTAAGAAGTGTTTTAGTCTTGACTATTAGCTCTGGTTTCCATATTAAAGAGCATTCTTCTCCTGCATATTTAGTATATGCTTTGGGGATTTGTTTTATAGCTTTGTCAAGTAATTAAGAGCCTCATGAATGGCCCCCATTCAGGACCCATGATGTAGGTTGACATGTGTTGGAAAAGCTATTGTTTCCTGGAAGCTTTCACTTTGATCTGCTCCTAAATCTCTGATATCCTTAGTTTGAGTCAGATTGATTAGCCACTCTGATGTCTAACTAATGCATGGTGATGTTAATGATCAGAGCTAATCATTGTTATCTAAGTGAGGAAAATGCACATTATCCATTACCGTGGTTGTGGTTATGAGTTATGACAGACAGCTGTCATGCAAATGAGCACATTTCTCCTGACAAATACATAAAAGCACCCTTTAATTGTTATTTTTCCCCTGATCAGAGCAAACTGTGAAGCATTCAGCAGAGCAGTGCTGGCTTGAGTACTCAGTAAATGGCCATTACCTTCAGAAAGATGAAGAGAGATGGCACAAAATGCAAACTGCTGTTTCAAACCAAGGAAAACCCTGCAGGGAATAGGGAAGGGAGATTTATTCCACCACTTGATGTCAGTATGTGCTCACTCTTAAAACTAGACAGAATTTTTTTTTTTTTCTTGCCAGGAAGACTTCTGGGTAAAGGCAATTTGCCTACCTTCTTGAGTGTTCCTTGCTGTCAAGATTTTATTGATGGTGCCAACTGACTGTAGAAGTAGGACAACACTGCTGAGGACAACTCCCACGTTTCCTCTGAAGTGATGCATGTTCTTTGCAGAAGAGACTGCTCTGTCAGAACAAAATAGTGGTTTTCTAGACTTAGGACCTTTTTGGAGTTCTTCACAAATGAGAGCTCATTACTTTTCAAGGCACTTATACTGAATTCTTCATGAAACTAACTGAAATCTGTCTTCCCAGAGGTCTGGAGTCATCTCAGCCATTCATGAGTTCTTTGATACTCCTTTTGTGTTGAGTAAACTGCTTCCTCGTTGAACATTATTTCAGTAGTAACTCAGCTTGAGGGCTCTTCCACTCCTTTCCCTGCAGCAGTGAATTGTGGTGGAGGTATCTGGAAACTTCACTTTTGCCACATTTGGGTCATCTCACTGCCTTCTGCTTCCCTTCTGAGCAGTTGCAGTACAGAAGTAGACAGTGAGCTGACTTTGGGGCTTCTCTGGATTCACACCAGCAGAGGAGGCAGCTGTATCAAAGATCTCGTGTATAACCCAGGCATCCTGAGGCAAAATTCCCTCTTTACTTTCTACAAGACTGCTTCTATCATTACATTTACTAATTGTCCTATGAGTACTTCTCTGCTCTAAATGCTTCCTTTATTGCTAATGCGAGCAATTTCTTTGATGATATAGTCCATGAGAAAGTGAAATTGAGATTTAAATAGAAATCTATTTAGTTTTAAATAGTTTAATTTTTCTCAAACTGAAAAGGCTGTTCTGGAATATCATTAAGTTGTTGTATCTGGAAGATGATTTAATATTTCCTGAGTCTGTATGTTCACAAACTTTTATATGCATGTCAAAATAATTAGGTTGTCTTTGAATAATTAGCACATTTGACTTAGTGTAGACACTTAATGGTCTTTTACGTCTGCTTTAAGCCATTTGCATTAATTGTAATAAATCACTCATCTAAATTGGATATAATTTAAGATAGAAAATAAAGTCATTCCTGGGGTTTTGAAAGCTGCTGGAAGGAAAAAAAAAACCTACTCATGCTGTTGAAACTGTACTTGATTTCACAGCTAGTCAGAGGAACATTTTACTGAGTTCCCTGTAACCTTAGGAAAACAAGATCATTGTTGGCACTGCAGCCAGTCAGAACACTTCTAAAGACTGGAAAAATCCTGACCCTGACAAAGTACCTGCTTCTGCAGGATGTATTATTTAAGTGTTTAAAGTAGATATCTGTAAGGAGGCCCAACAAAATAAAAATATGATTAGCTTATAACCTAGGTCATCCAGCCAGAGAATTCTGAGTTAAACTTTCAATGTGTTTGACAGAAATGGACACTGCAGAAAGGAACTGGCTTGGAAAACGTATTTTGGTTCTGTGAAAGTCTGTTTGCAGAACAGTAGCAAATCCCAAGCTGTGTTTTGAAGTTAAACCCATGAACATACTCGTGGCATTGAAATCTGGCTTAATTTTTTATTTTTTATTTTTTTTGGGTACACCAGCACCTGGTGATTCGTTCAGAAGCTGCTGAAGTCAGATTTGAGCTTCTGTTTGGGTGCCTCTGTGGCTCTGGTGGAGGTAAGACGAGACCTGCATTACCACAAATACCACAAAAATGCTGCGTGCTGCCTCAGCTTGAATCCAAAAGGAGAGTGAAAGTTCCTTCCTCATCCTTGTAATTTTGCTTCTTTTCTCCCCACATCTGTTATGCACAATATCCCTGTGACATAAAAGCACAAAATGCTAGGTAGTCATGATGCATTTTTCTATTGCTCAGCTCTGTGCTGGCTGGTTCTTTACTTGATGGTTGTTACGGGGATATTTACTGGAAGACAACAGCACTCTGGGATTTAGAGTCAAGCTAAATTATTAGTAGCTTAGTATCTCATTATTCCTCTTTCATCTGTGAGTCAGCACCATTTTCAAAGCACCATCTGGCACCACAGAACCAACACCCCTGCACACTACAGTCATTAATAGCAATTTGCTGATGTACATGTATTGGCAATCGTTTAGCCTTGGATGATCTGACAAACGTTGCCTGAGCAGGCAAAGTGAAGACGAGGAGGCTGTTGCCAGCCACTGCTCCTGCAGATGATGTCCCTGCTGGAGCTTTGTTTTGTGGCTGTTGCTACAACCTGGTGTCCAGGTAGGTGCTGTAGGCAGGCCCTGAGCAGTCTGCTTGCACTACGCTTGGATCCAGGTGATAGCCACAAGAAAAATCTCCTTTGGGAGCTGTACCCAGGTAGGGCAGAATACTGGTACCATCCTGCAGTCCTTTCTTCTGCATTTGGTCTGCTACCCACTGACTCCTTTCAGTCCCTGCCACCTTGTCTCCTTCCAGAAGGACCCTCCAGTTGCTGCTATAGCCTCTTCTGCAGACCTCGGTTCAGATGTTTGTGGAAGGGAATTGGGCACAGCCTGAAAGATAAAAAAAGTTCTGCTCTTGAGTCAGACCTGTGCTTTTAAATAGCCCTGTGAAGCTATTGTAGGAAATATTTTATGCTGTTGTGGTGGAAGCATCAGAGTGTGTTTGACAGTCTTTACTACTGAGGTTAGACATGCATCTAACACATTATCCCTGGTAGTTGATTATCACACTGAGAATCCTTATGGCTTGCCAGAAGCAAGGCAACAACAAAAGAAATCTCACAAAAAAGCTACGTCTAAATGAACTCATGCTTAAAACTTTAGAGGTAGAAACTACCCAACGTATGCATTTCACACCCTCTGCTCTTTAGTATTGTGCCTTATACTTAATATGCCTTTTTCTGCTGGTTAACATGGTTACACATGTGTTAATCTTAATGACAGAGCTTCTGCACAGCTTAAGAATTAACTTTTCAAGTTATTTGGTGGCCTATCTTAACTTCACAAGTGTGGTCTTAAAATACTTGATGCCACAAAGAGATAAACCTGTATCATTCAGCAATTCAAGTAACATTAATACATCATTATATCCGTTGTCACTACTCTGTGCCAGTCTTTCCTTTACTAAACTTCTAGATACTTGCTTTGACTTTGTGTAGAAGAGCCAAAGACTTTGTCTGTCAGAGAAATTAACACATTTGTGGTGAAACTGAATAGAAGGGTAAAAATGGCTTCTACATGAACACAATAGTTACTGTAGAATGCCTTTGTATAAATATGAAACATCTTCATGTAGTCACTACTAGCCCTCTGCAGGTTGGCCTGTGGAGGTGAGCTGAACCCTGTCCCCATCAGTATCGACGGAGCAGTTTTGGGCAGGAGATGCTGAAGCAAAAGGTAACGTGTAGCTTTGGGTGTGCTTATGTGCTGCTTAGACTTATGTATGATATAAACTTCACTTTGTCTATGTTATAAACTTTGAGTGTGGAAAGTAGTTCCTAGAGCATGCGGCTGTTCATCAGGCTCATAGTTTATGTATAAGACAATAGGAAAGTCATGTTACTGAAGATGTGTCTTCAGAGAGCTATCACACCATCATCAGCTTTCATCGGAAAACAATTACGAGCCTTCAGAAATGATTAACGTGCAAGACGTTTTTCTTTGTGGCTTCACTTACAAGAATGACAGAAATTTCAGTGCATGTTCTTTCCCTCGTGTATTTTTCTCCATTCAGTAAAAGCAGGAGTGGGAGAGGTAGAGCACAGAAGGTACGAATCAAGCAGGGAAAAGCATTTACATAAGTGAGAAAATATGCAAGGGCCTAATCTTAATGACTGTGTTACCACTTCTTTGCAAATTTGGAGACCTCCTTTTGGGAGTCAGGACCCTCTTCACTCTGGTTTCTCCATCTACATTGTCTTCTTTGTCTTCAATATTGTCTGTTTGTCTACAACTCCCCAGCTGTGGGTCTCTCCAAAGGAATTTTTGAAGTATTTATTATCTCTGGAGGCTGGCATGTCTCTGGAGATGTGGGTTTGTGTCCTTTTGCTATTCTAGCAGCACCTATTGATGCAGAACTGAAATGGAAAGAGACAGTTTGCGATCTGGTAGTGCGGGGCCCTTATGTCACTGAAGCTTTTCTGAATTAAATGCTATTGAATAAGACCAGTGGTCTGTGCACCGTTTGCAGGTTCTAGGATCCCAAGTTACCCAAGAAAGGTAACAAAAACAGAGCAAATATATTGTCAATTGTCAACAGCCTTAAAATATCTAAAATAAGGCTTGCATCTTCTCCTGAAGTTTTTCAGGACTCCAAAAATTGAAAAGTTTGAAAGCCACTAACAAAGAATGCTGCTTTTATGGAGGCCATCCCAGTTGTGGAGAATCCACCTCACCTCATGGCATCTTGTTCTAGTTGGCAAATGCCCCACTATTTAAAAGCTGGCCTCTGTTTCTTGATTATCCTGCACCTTGTATACTTTGGAATGCTGGATTAAAGGAATGTCATGTTTTTATAGGTGGCAAGAGGCTGCGATCAAACCGCCACTTAACCTTTCATTTGATAAGCTAAATGGATTGAGCTCCTCAAATCTTCTACTCTAAGGCATGTTTTTCAGCCTTTTACTTGTCTATGTGCTTTAACAGGTTGTGGAGATTTGGCGCTTTGGAGATGAGACCTTGTTTACTGAGTTTGGAGTAAAAAGACCCTGCTCGTTCTTGTGGGGTGTTCCAAGCCCTTCCTGCATCCATTTCTGCACAAAATAATTTTTTTTTTTTTTTTTTTTGGTTGTGTGTTCCAGGTTGTTCTGGAAGAGTGTAAAATGTTTGATTTTAAATGATTGCCAAGCTTGACTTAAATCAATATGAGGGAGATAGAAATGTATTTCAGGATGTTTCTTTGTTGGTCAATAAAACCCTGTACCCTGTACCATCAAAAAACGCTGAAATCAGCTTTGAAGAAGCAGAAAAACGTAACAGTAGAACAGGCAATTATAGTGATTTGCTGCTCAAAATTGCCTATTGTATACAGATGTAAAATGGAAGTTAAAATAACAGGAAAAAAAGGTGTTTGTGTCCCTCAAAATCTGGGTTGCAATTTTGAGTTAAAAGACGTAATGTATGCTAACAGGAAGTGTGTGACCTTTTTATAATGAAGAAATGAGAAGAAAATCAGATGCTTCATCACCAAAATCAGTGACATTTCATGTTAATTGAATTAAAGCAAAATATTTGTCCCAGACATTGTCAACTGAAGTTTCCTTCTTGAGAGGTTTGCCCCCATATTGACACAGGAACTGAAACTGAACTGCATTATTTTTTTATTGTTCTATTTAGATAAGAATGGTGATCTAATTGCCTGAAAAGCATTCCTTTCCCATCTAATAATTTCCCTGTGAATGCACAAAAACAGATTATAAAGGTTATAACTAGTGAAGCTTCTGGGAGGGGATGATCTGAGCCACCATATGACTGCCAGACTAGAAAAAAAATGAATTTACCCTAATTTTGGTTATCTGCCACTATAGCTGGGGCAAATATTTCCAGATCACTTTGGCAGAGATTGTACAAGCTCACCTTGTGGGATTGTGGTTTGTTTTTTTTTTTTTTTGTTTTTTTTGGCTGCTTGTCTGGCAATCAGAGGATTTGCATCAGATTTCAGTGAACAGTGAGGTTAGTGCAGTGTTGTGCACAGTAAAGCCTGCAATGTCTGTGGACAACACTTAAGCTAAAAAAAAGACTTACTTGAGGTGAGAGGATGCTGCTGCAGCATCTCTGGCTGTGCAGAGCTCAGGCCAGGCTTCTAACACAGCATGAGATGGCATCCTCTCATTCTGGTCATTTGTTGTTTGGAAGACTTAAAATACATATTCATTTTCTCAGGACTATTGTGAGCATGTACTTTTTTTTTCCAAAATTGTAACTAAATCTGTGTTCTTAAGCTTCTACTCGTGCAGCAGTGAGTTTAAAAGAGAAGAATTTAAACTATTCTGATTATGTCAGCTTCCAAGTTTTTAATCTTTATCACCACTCAACCTTTCGGAAAGGTCAGATGGGTGCAATGGAGCTGAATTTCCCTCCTTGTGCAAGTAATGTATCAAAAGCTGTAAATTCTTGGCAACTGATGCCTGTGACTGTTGTGTAAAGAACACACATGAAGGAGTGACGTTACACAGGTTATGATAATTCCAATAGAAGTGCTATTTAGAAAAAAGACAAACACAGCAACACTTTGAAAACAATGTTCTCCAATGTGGAAACTGTCCATCTACAAGAGGTGTGTACCTACTGACTGACAAGGTCCTTCATGTTGTTATAAGCTGTTGACATTCTCTTATTAAGACAAAACTCCGTTTTCTACACTTAATCTCCAGTTGTGTGTTGGCTGGCAGGGGAGCCTTGTGTACCATGTCCTAAAGCCCTACCACGTTCCTGGGATGGGGGTTTCTACACCACAGGTTGGATAGCACAAGGTCCAGAAGTCTTGCCTGGTTCTGATAAAACGTTGCTGCTTGTGGAAGGAATGAAGCAATGCTGGGAGCTTCTTAGGTCTTAATACAGGCTGTGGAGAGAAAGGAAACTGAAGCTGCTGATGGATATCAGCAGGGCTGATTACTTGTAATCAAAGAATGTGTATGTGCTGTGGAAATAGCGAGTGTTAAGAGGATTTAGAGGTATGTAAAGGAGTACCTGCTCCATTTCAGTAAGGAAACTAGCATCAGCTAAAATACATAACAAAAATGAGTATTTGGCTTTTTAGCTGAACTCGGTGTGTTACAAATCACTGGGAAGAAGCTGTCATGAGATATAGGATTGACTTCTGGTTTTTGCATGTCCCTTTGTTTGTCTGCTGAAAAACATATTCTTGTTTCTGTTCAATTCTCAAATTTCCTACCACTTTCCATATTTTTTTTTTTTCAAAGCTACATAATTCTGCAGTTCTAGTATGTATTGGAAGCACCTTCAGGGGAATTGCTTGAATAAAGTGAGAATTTCCAAAATCTGTTCTTTTTGTCATAGAAAACAAAATGAAGAGAGCAAGTCAAGCATCAGAGACAGCCATCGTCTAAGATTTGTGGTGTTCATTGTGAAAAGCAATTTTCCAATGCATACAAAATTCCACTGGGCAGGGTTTTGCTCTCAGTTTTTGGGTGAGTATGTAGGATTTGTTTCAAACTGCTCTCATTTTAGATATTCAGGTATCTGACAAATATGTGGTCATGAACAAATAAATCCTCAAAGAGCACTGCTGCTGCCTGAATTTGGAATGAACAAGGTGAGGATTGAGCAACCTAATCTTGGATTACTTTTTGTGTCAGCAGCCCTTTGATGGTAGGTTTGAAACAATATCTAATTGAGACTGGTTTTGCAAACAAAGGGTCCTTTTAGGTCAAAGAGTAAAGGCACCAGGGTCCAATAGCAACTGTTCATGAGTCCTCAAGTTTGGCCAGAGACCAAATGCAGACTTGTCCAGCATCAGTGAAAACCTGCAGGAATTTTCTCATCCTCCATAGAAAGTTTTGAGCCCTTCAAAGTGAAAGTTTTTATTATTTTGTTCATGCAGTGCCCTCACAGCATGACAATATGGACAGATCATTAGGAACAGGGTACTGGATTTTGAATAGAATTTTAGCCTCTTAGATCCTCCTCAGACTTCCAAAAGAGTTTTCTCCTTTCAGAGTTTTCTGTCAAGTTTCTGCCCTGAGCTTCTTCCCCTCCAGCTCCCCTCAAGCCCCTTGCTGTGTCATTTGAGGATCAGGTGTCTCAATTAGTATCATCTTTCCGTTATGGAACACTCTGCAGAATTAGATTAATAAACTTTATCCATTTCTAAGACAACAAATTGGCAATTTTTTGGGTCCACCCCAATTCTCACAGAGCACTGACTGCTGTGGCCTATAACAAATAAATTTCATCAAATCTTTGCATGTGAAAGACTTTGTATTTTGGTTGAAGCACTAATCTAAATTACAGCTGCCTGGGGAGATACAGGAACTTTTGTGCTGTAATAGCAATACTTAAAAGTGTGTTGTGGTACCAATAGGGTTTTGTTCATTTGATGTGATGTCCTAACCATAATATCTCTCCAAGTTTTATTATATATGATGATTTCCAAATGTATATATTGGTATTTTGTATACTTTTCAAGGTGATATTATCTTGTGTGAGAATTTGCGTCTCCAAAGGCTTAAAAATTCACATTTGTAAGATTCATACTGATCAAAAGGACAGATACTCGTTATGAGGTCCTCATTATGCCATTAACAGAAAAGAGATAGTTTGATGTGAATTCTTCATGCATATATTGAAGCTTTGGGAAATGTGAGCTGTGAATTTTAAGTATATAAGTACGCACTGATCAGATGCAGGGAGCAGGCAAAGAGTGATGCATATACAAGTTTGAGCTGGAAAGGTAATTCTAGCAGCCTACCTATGTTGTAGACAGGACCTGGAAGAAGAAAGGGTCTCAAAATGTTGACTTTCATTTTTAACTTTTGACTATAAAAAAAATAAATTGAATTTTAGCTTAGGGAAGCTTACGCAGCATATGGTGTCAAGGTGCATAGACATTATTGCATTTACAAGACTGGAGTCCTTTCTGAGAAAAGGCTCCGAGGTGATGGGACCAATATGTTTGAACTCTGCATCAGGGAGTTTACGAAATCAGTGCTGATTATTTGGTGGAGGCTGTTGGGCAGAACAGAAGTAAAGCTTAAGCTGATTGAACAGGCTGCAGGAACATTTGAGAAGGTGTGATTGTACACAGAGTACTGATTATAATCTCTGAACAATTCTTGCAAAAGGCACTATAAAGTATAGGACGATGTAAAGCAAGAAAAATAATTAGCTTGATGACTTCATGCTTCAGTGTGCGTGATAATAGGAGGGTACAAAGCCCACTAGGGAGGTGTATGATTGCATTTGGTTCTGAACACATTCTGTGTGCCTGAATGCTGTTACAAGTCCTTTCTGCTCCTGAGGATGTTCCTCAGTCTGTTGAGGATGGAGAGAGCCTCGTCTTGCGCTCCATAGCTGGCTCAGCCTGATCGGCAATGAGTCCAACTCTACTTGATGTCTCCAAAGATAATGCCTGTCCCTGGATATTTAAATGCATTCTCTGTCAGTTATAGTGTTCCTATTGAATGAAGCTGCAGAGTGCTAAAGCAAAGACAGAGCCTTTTATTTCTTCTAGAAAATACTGTATTTTTATGCGTAAAGGAATAAAATAAAAATTTGTTTTTACTTTAATATTATGGCTGATATATATCTAGAAGCTATATATGCTACCAAATGTTATGTGTAAATACTTATTCTGCCTGGGATGGGAGTTACTGATGATAAATGATCCTGAACCAAACACGGTATGTTGTTACACTCGTACACATTTGAAGCAGATCCAGAAGAGTCATGGCTCTCTTCTTTCTACTTTGCCTTTCCTGGTTTTAATTTTTCTAAAGAAGTAACAAAAAGTAAGTGTTTTCATTGCAGCAAATCTCATTTTTCTTCTGTACATGTGCCGACTTCTTTTATACCACCTATTCATCACTCAGAGGCGCCTTTTTAATTGGAGAGCTCATTATATCAAAATGCTGAATTGGAGCTGCAGGGCCTGACCTGGAGTGAGCTGCACTCTGTGGCTCACAGGGGCAGCAGAGCTGATAAGGTGATCTTTTCAGAGGACTTCTGCTGGATAGAAAGGGAAAGATGCTAAATGAAAACAATATTTTGAAGCGTAGTATGTCAGGCGGTTAAAAGCCAATGCAAATGCTTAAGATCTAGCAGCATTAAATGAAGTGCTGTATATTGCTGCTCTACTGAAACAACGCATCATGAAGTTACAAACAAAGGGATTTATATGGTTCTTTGGTGGTGTTATCAACAGTAACCTGCTTCTGTAGATGAGGAGGAGATGGGCAGAGCAAGCATGAGCCTTTTACCTGGCAGGAGCGTTCTTGGTCTTGGTGCCGGCACCACCGCAAGGCTGAGCGCACAGCTCGTTTCTTTACCTGGCAGGCACTCCGTGGGTTATCATTTCCAGACAGATGTCTGATTGGTTTGTGAGGCAAGATGTAATACTCCCAAATATTTCTGTAATGACTTCTATTGCAGATCAAGTTCCTTCCAGGTATTCTCCCGTTTATCATGTAGGCCTTAGCCTCTATAACTCTCTTAATTCTTGACACTCTTCTTTATTCTCATAATGTGCACTATGCTTGAAGATGTGTGGATGGCTTGGGGAAAAAAAAAAAGATAAAAATGAGTTGAGTGCTTTGCTGTTTAAGCTTTAAGGAGCAGGCCTTTTCAAGGACTGTTTCTTCAAATTGTGAGCTCACTCTGCCATTCCGCTCACCTTGTTCTTTTCCAAAGCTGCCTCTGTATTTCTCTGTCTGAATGTATAAGCAATGAGGTTGTTGCCACTGTCATTGAACATCATATTTTGGTCTAGCAACAAAGCTCTCAATTAAAGTGTAAGGACTTGGTCTTTTCTGAGTTATTGTTCCAATCTTCACCTGTAAGCTGCTTGGGATAAACATAGTATCTCAGTGCCAATTCTTACCTTTATTTTTAATCTTGAGTATAAAGCAGTAGAGGCTGATGACATTTTCAGTATTGTAATTTCTTAGTGGGAGGGGCTCTTGACTGCAAATATTTTATAAAAGCTAATACTGAACAGGACTGGGCAGCTACAGCTCAGTACTGCAATGAGGAGTAGCAGTTTGATTTTGTAGGAAAGCACTGATGTGGTGTTACTGAAAGTGTTTCACACCCTAAACATGAAATGTTAGTGTCTAGAGAAGGCAGCCCTCATTCAGAGCTTTGGCTACTCTCTGTTCCTGGCATGTTGTATTCTATGTACAGCTCTTACTGAACATAGTTGATCTTTTCAGGGAGTAGGAGAATGCTTTCATGCAATAAACCTATCTATTAAAAGGCCCTCCAGAGACCAATCTATCAAAAATGAATTTGAAGTAATACGACAGAAAAATGTATTAATGCTGCTGCACAAAAATTTTAACTACTGGTATGGTATGCTCCAAAACTGATCATATCGTCCTGGCCCATGCTTCAACCTTGTCAACTTTTGTGTCCATATGAACTGCAGGGGTGCATAAGGGGGGTTGCCAGACATGACTCTCAGCATTGTGCTTTTGAGGACTTGTGCTTCAGGACCTGGGTGTACTACTCAACTGCTGCATTTATTCAGTGCTCAGCAAGAATTTGAATCCTCTGCACTGTAACAGCACATGCACAAAGAAATGGCTTGCAGAAGACAACAAGGGAAAATAGTTTGAGATATTTACCTTTTAAATACTGTAGCTTTTTTCTTTTTTACTTCTGGTTTCAGCTGGACTGAACTATTGCAAACTGTGAATTTCAAGTAAAAATATATTGACTGAAGTTCACAGGTGCAACTCTGCTTCAACAGTTGCTATTTGATTCTCTGTAAAAGCAGGTTCCCCCCAGGTAGTTCTGGTTGGAGTTGTAATATAATTGTAATAATTTAAAATGCTGCCAGGTAGTATACCAGGGTATTTCACTCAAAGCCATATATTTCTCTATCAGTTCATAAATATTATTTGTCATAAACAGAAGGATTTCTAGATAAAGAAAAAATGAGAGAAAAGATTTCACTTGTATGATTAAAATATTGCCCAGAGAATGTAAAGGCATTTTAATAAAGGCAGCCTGAGAGAGAGGAGTGATGGCAGGGATGAAACAATCAGTGATGGCAGGCATGCAACATGCATTGTAAGGAGATCGTCCTTGCTGCGTATCTTACTTTTATGAGAAGCACAATGCCAGACTTCCTGGTAGGCCCCGGATGCTTTCCCATACTCTGGAGCTTCAAAGGTGCACTCACTCCAATTTAGCTGAGCACTTGAGCAGGGTTTACAGTGGCTTTCTGTCACTGGAGTGGAGCAACCAGACCTTATGCATGAATGTGACTTATAAACGTCAAAGAAGCGAAGGGCATGGAACAACGGTACGTGCCTGAACCCACTGATGCACAGTTCTCACGCCCCTGGGGCCCCAGGAGGGTGTGAGTGCAGTTGCAGGTCCGAGGGGTGGATATGTAACGTGTGCGGAGTACAGGGGTGCGGGTTTGTGCCAGAGTGCGTGTTTTGTGGGTGGCTTCTACATTTGGTTATTTCACTGTATTACTGCATCAGCTAACTGTTGTGGTTTGAGGCTTGGAATGGGGGCGTGACCTTCCAGCAACTGGGAGGACCCCAGGTGGGGGTGAACCATTGTATTCCCTCCCCTTCCCACACACACTCTGATAAGAGGCAAGAAGTGGGTTCTAATTTCACTCCTGCCTTGGAGCTCGGAGAGGGAAGTTGTCCTTTCACTCCGTGGGACCCTGGAACCATTTCTGAGGGTTTTGTATATTTTATTTTTTGTAATTTTCCCCTCATCTTTGTATATATTATTTTCCTTGCCTCCCTTTTTCGTTTTCTGTTCCTTGTTAAACAATATACTTCATTTTTTTTTCCCGAAGTCTCTCTCTCTCTCTCTGGGGGGGAGAGGCGAGTACATAGTTCTGTTCCGTGTGGGTCCTGCCCTGAACCCCTTTTTACACAGAACCAGGACACTAACCATTTTTTAAAACACTGGAAAAGTGCAGTTTTTTTTTCTGCTAGTGCTACAGGGCACTGTATGTAAAGAGCATGTGAAATTAACTCATCGTGCCTTTTGTCCCTGCTATTCAAAACAAAGTGATTTGCAGGTTTTTTCTTCTGCTTCCTCTTTATTCACTTCTGCATTATTTTAAAAATTGTGACTCTCAGTGTCTTGAGCATAGATTTTTTTTTTTCCTCTGGTGTAACTCAAATTTTATGGCTATTAGTTACTTTATCAAACTGGGTAAGAACTATTAGGCAATATTACAGACTATAATAGTAGTTAATCTTTACTTAAAATATGCAGAAAACTAGAACCCATAAACTTTTTAAACATTCAAGGTAGAAGAAGAGCTGTTGTTGCTGACAGTTTTATAATGTTTATGTAAATGTTTCCTTACTCATGGCAGAATAAAATCAGTGAGTTAGAGACTTCTAATGGAGCATATTAAAAATGCTTATTAAGGGAAATGTCCTGAAGCTGTTACAGCTGAGGACAAGGAATGTAAGATCGTGTTAGCCCAAAGAATAAGTGTTTTTATTTTTTTTTCTCCCAGACTTCATATTAGATTGTATTTTAGGATTGTGACAGGCCTCTTAGTTGGCCAAACCTTTGAGGCAGATGTATTTAGAACTTACTCCTAGTCATTCAGAAAATACTTAAAAGGCTCCTAAAGTTACAAAGACATGTTTCATTAGATCACTCATTAGAATTGGCTCTTGTTTAAAATAGAAGATTAGATGAGACAGAATAATACAGAAGATATATACCCAACTGTCCTCCAACCCATGATATCCTTGCAGGTGAAGCCCTTCTTCCAGGCTTTGGTCCAGTTGCCTTGGTGGCTTTTGGGATCCCAGCCAATTCTGCTCCCTTGCCGGCTTTTCCTGCAGCCACTCAATCCTATCTCTCCTTCCTCCCTGCTCCTCCTTATGATTTCTCTGCTCAGATCCTTCCTAGGTATTTTTCTGAAAAAGCAAAGGTCACTTAATAAAAAAGACCTTTTTTTTTTTTTTCCTCATCCTGCTCTTAGATAAAGATTGTTTCAAAAAGCTCTTTTGAGATGGCTTGAGATGTTGATCCTGTGTGATATGGCACTTGCCCTTGGGGTCCAAGCACAGCCCCAATCTTATAGCATGCCAGCACAGCACCAGTGCTCTCTAGAAGATGCTGGTGTTGCTCTTGGGGAACAGCATCTTCCTTCGGCCCCCACAGTTGAGCTAAGCTGAGCACCAGCTCTGTCACTGGCCATGAGTAGCCCTGGCACTGTTGCCTGACAGCCAAGGGATCTACAAGGGGCTGGTTTACAGGTTGACTGAGTGCTTGAATGGAGAAGACCTCATTTTTTCTACTTAACAGGTTTGAGCTAAGTGAAGTTTAGGGCTTTGATGGACTGAAAATACATGCATTTGTTCATAACACCCAGAAAGCGAAAAGATGCAAACAAACAAAAAAACCACCCCGAACCAACAAACCAAACCCAAAATGTGCTTGCTTTCCCAATTGCAAGGTTGTATCGGGAAAGACATCCCCCCCAACCCCCCCTGCCCCCAGTTCAGCCAGGTGTTATTCCCTGGATAAAGCAGCTATAATAGCATTGTCCTTTGTGCATGCCTCTCTTACTCTCCATGGAGGATCTCCATTTTATAACCAGTCTGCTTTTTGAGTCCTCAGATGTCTTGACAGGTTTAATCTCTTATCTCTATTGGCCCTTTAAAGCCTGGGTCTTATCAGAGTAGAAGTTGTTTCCCCTCCATACAGATTTAAACACATCTTCAGGAGGCCCGATGGAAAAAAAAAAAAAACCTTTCTGCTTCAGTGAGATTTAAAGGTCTTTTCTCCTGCTCTGCTGGCTGCACATCCTTCAGCAGGGTTTGGGCTCCGCACTGGATTTTACATTCACTATGAATGTATATATTAAAAGTTCAGATGAAGCCAACATCTAAATTGTCTAATTGGACATACATGCTGTTTTGTCTTGAGTGAGACCAGCCATGGTGGGCTACCATGGGTTTGGGTGTATGATTCTCAAAGTCTGTTCTCCATACCATAGTATCTGAATTCTATGAAGAGCTTCAGGTGCTTCATCAATTTACCATTGATAAGATGAACTGTAGAGATTACCACTGTCATTTACTATGATCACTTAATTTAAATGAAACCTATTTTGGGGCGTAAGTGGAGCTGAATATTTTGCTGCAGACTAGGGCTGTGCCTATCTGCAAATATTGTGAAACAACTTCTGTACACTAAGCATTCAGAAAAATGCAATAACTTGTCTAGATTCATGAAACTGCTCGCTACAGTTTGAGAAGGAAGTTTCTTTCTATCAGTGCAAGTTTCTTCTTGAAACTAAACTCGCCTTTTTACAAGACCTTGTAGATCCTGTTTTCTGAATTCTTCCATAACTTGGCCTGCTGTCCGGATATCAGTTAGGGAAAAAAAAAAAGGTATGAATCACATGCCAGGGAACATATGACTGTGCCAATGTTTGGTATTATCTTTTGTTTGGTGTCCCACAATGCACTATGGAAGCTGCAGCCAAGTTTATTAGTATTGTGCTGATATGTAAATAAGAGCATCTGTAATGTGCATCCTTATAATAGCTGCAAATTGGGTAGTGCTTTTGTTTCCTGGTTACTAATCAGGCTATCTGTATTTAATTGGGTACATTTCAAACTATCCATAGGTTTAATTTTCCAGATAGTCCACAGAGGTATGTTTATGATGGAAAGTGCTTCTGATTTTGAAGTTAATTCAGCCCAAATAGAAAAGCTAATCTGCTTTAAAATCATAGTAACCGCACTGATCTCTTCTGGATTGAAACTAGAAACTCCTCAAACTCCTTAATTTTTCTGTTGTTTATATGAAGTGTCATTCTACTAAATTGCATGGTGAAAGGTGTGCAAAAAGCTCATGATGGTCGTCAAAGTCCAAATATAAAACTGCTTTTTAAAATTGCTTCCTGTCAAAGAATGATTTATTATTTTAATTTTCACTAGAGCAGTTAAGGTGGTAGAAAAGATTCCTTTGAATGACTTTTTTTCATCTGACATGACCTCATTACAGCTTCAAGGTATTTACTTTGCTAAAGCTATAACCAGTATCCACACCTTTCACCTGCCCCAGAGCTCTCTAACCTATGCCATTGTGACCTCCTGCTTTCACTGATTTTATACTTTTTTGAATGTCTAAAAACCTCCTCTAGGAGCAAAGTGTCAGCTTAAACTATAGTTAATTCAGCTTGAAAGAGAGCAATGGGAAAACTGTAACACAAATATACTAAAATGCCACTGTCTTTCATACTGTCTACTCCTAAAACTAGTTCAGAATTTACTGAAGTCCAGGGTAGGAAAGCAAAGACTGGGAACTACCACTTGTACACTATTCAGAACAGTGTGGTAACACTGAACTTCAGCTGAAGGTTCAATGCAGTTTGTTCCCTATTACAAAGTGTGTGTGTTCCTCCTGTCAAGAGTCCTGTGTCCTTTCTTCTCATAGGCTCCCATGCTATTAGCAATTTCATCTCCTCATGCTGATGACCCATCTTATCTCTTTGCTCCACCTGTCTTTGCCTTCAGCCTTTTGGTTGACCTGCAGTGCAGCTTCCTCTGCCCCTCTGAAGGGCAGGGCTGTTGGCTTGATTGGGCCCCCACCATGCCCTGTTAATGATTTTTCCTACTGCTGAGTCCCTTCACTTAGCCCATCACCTGCT
Source organism: Merops nubicus (assembly GCF_000691845.1). NCBI lineage: Eukaryota > Metazoa > Chordata > Aves > Coraciiformes > Meropidae > Merops > Merops nubicus. The sequence continues at coordinate 57,976 of NW_008600785.1, forward strand.
CCCACTCAGCTCCAGCTTCCCTTGGCTTTTCTTTGATGCTCAGCCCAGCTTTGCCAACGAGCTCCTATTCCCTCTCTAATCAATCTTTTTCAAATCATGATCTTTCTGTCCCACTTTGCTGTCTTTCTCCAGGGCTGGTGTGCTGTGGCCTGTCCTCACAGACCAGCAAAGAGGAGATGAAAATCTCCTGGCCAAAGAGGATTCCTCCATGCAAGTCTTCGATGTTCTGTCTTGCCAGGTCTTTGGGCTGAATGCCACCTTCACCATGATGGGAACAAGTGATCTTATTTTTTTTTATTTATTTTTTTTTTAATGGAAGAAATTCATAGTCCTCTGTATGTCTGACATGCTTGTGGAGGACTTGACAGAATCCTGACTGAAGCTGGCCCATCACTTCCCACCTGCCTTTGCTTGATGTGAGCTGATTTTTTTTCTTGGCTTGTAAGCTTTTGCGGAAGAAAGTTTTCCATTTGCTCAGTTTTTGCATGAGGGTAGCACAATGGGATCCATAATGAGACACTTTGGTGGTAAGAGAACACAAATATGACAGTAATGCTAATGAACTGCACACTAATGAAAATTCAATGTGTGCTTGCAGCTTCTTTTAAGGATCAAAATAAGGATTTTCTCTGCTGCAATTGGGAGTTTGTATGCAGCAGCAGATGTATCACCCTACATCGGCCCTATTCTCATCTTTTTTCCCTAAGCCTCCACTCAGAGCCACTCTCAGAGACCACCCTGGGCTCTTGGAAATAGTGCCATTGCTCATCTGCTTTTATGTCCCATTTCTTTTGACAGCTTAAGGTAGTGATTCTTCCTTCTGCCTAGATTTTAAATGCCGAGTGCTCAACTCTCAAAATAAATATTGCCTGTTCTCCCCTGTCTCATATCTTTCTGACTTCCAGCTTATTCTCAATAAGGAAGAGTTTTTATACTATATGTTTTGAAAGCTCCCTGGACATTTTTCATGACCCTGCAGTATAACTACTATTAGTAGTACAGTGCTCTAGGGAGGGGAGTCTTGAATACTTACGGAGTTTGTTTGCAGTGCAATGAGTTTTAAAGAGGAATGGCGTAACTCTCTTCCCTTTTAGAGCTCAAGCACAAATTTTTTTAGATGAATACTTGAACCACCATTAATAATCTCAACTAACAGAAGGAATCTGAAAAGTCATAGGAGACCCAGGACTCTCTGAAATCAGTTGCTTTTTGCTTTAGTATATATTCCAAGGGTTCGTAGTATGAATGAAAAGGATGGTGTTGTGCAATTAAAATATTTTTGATTGTCAAAGATTGAAGGGAAAGCAGCTTATGAAAACATGGAATTAAGTTCAATACTATATATTAAATGATTTTTTCAAGAATACATACAGGAATGAGAAGATCTTAAATATTAAAATAGGGGAATGAAACTTTAGTCTCATATATTTCAAAACTGTAAAATATTTTTTTTTTTTTTATATTCAGAGTGGTTCATTGTGTGTGGATTTGAAAGAGTATGCCTAAGGATTTAGAAATATTGTAATAAAAAGCTTTAGCCCAATATGTGAAGCTATAAGTTAGCTTGGGTCTTACTATTGTTTATTTTATAACTTCTTGATTCTTCAAAACTTTTGCAGTGATGTAATGTTTGATGTAAATTTTTGGCTTGATGCTTAAAACAACAAAGACATATGTCTGTTTGGCAGTGATTGTTTCGGGTACAGAGAAAGTCAAGGTAGGTGACGCAAAGCAAAGAAACTGAAAGCACAGACAGTCTCAAGAAATTAATATAAATGGCAAAGCAACCAAAACTGTATATATAAAAAAAAAAAGTAAATACTGAAGTTACTGCAATATATTCAGTTGTAGGCAAAATGTATTTGGAACAAAAAAGCTTTTCAAAACTTGTGGTTCCCAATAAATAGGTCAAGAATTTTTTTTTTTTTTTGAAAGCAGAAGATTCAGGGGAAAAAGCCTTGAAAATTACCCACATGCTCCTATGCTAGCAGCACATTTCACTGTACAGTGCATAGTGCAAATGAGTGGAAAAAAACAAGAAAAACCTTCTACTGTATTTAAAAGAATAGAAGTTTAAGATAACGTGGCTTGAAGTTACTTGCAAAACTACAAGTTCTAGGATTAAATGCCTCCTAAACACAAATCCTTAAACAGTCAGGGATCTTATGATGCTAAACATCACTTAGGAGAAAAATGCATTGTAAAAGATGTAAGTAAAAGTACAATCTTTGAATTTTAATAAAATATCCATAAGTAAAGAGTAAATTAAAATCAATGTTAAAATCACTACTAGCCAGTTTATGTTCTCTAGAGAAATGAGGAAATGTTTTAAATAAATCACAAGGTTTGAAAAACATTTGTAATATAACTCTGTAATGTAAGTTTATGTTGGAGCAAGTGCAGGTTGTTAGGAACAGTTGGCTGTAATCAACAGTGAACAATGGAACAAAATGGAGTATTATTGCCTTGGTTGGACTAGGAGTTTTCAGAAATTTTGGAAATACGTCTGGTTAACCACTGCACCTCTCTAGAGAGGGATACTAAGTAATAGATGTGGTAAGACTTGTGAGTGTACACCCTTAATTGGCAGTATTTATTTTTGTAGTTCATTTCAGTCATAGCAAAAGGGTCTTGTGAAGACCACTGGCTTCAGGCTGGGTAACCTTCTGCATACATTGCTGAATCACACAGTGTAATTCCCTGTTACTCTTTAAATTACAGTGCCAGTTTTTTTTTCACTAAATTCAAAAGGTGTTTTTAATGGTTCCTTGCTTATTTATTTTTGTAAGAATTTGACATTGATCACCTTTCTGTCAAGGTGTCCTATTACTAATACTTAAAACTTTCAAAAACTGACAAAGACAACCCTTATCTTTAATATTTCCTGGAGGTCATTCTCACTTGCTTAGTACAAAATTATGAAAGAAAAAATTTCAAAATGTGTTTTTTAATGCAATTTATCAAATCCTGTAACAGCATTGCACAGGAACCTGAGAGGAACCGATTTGCCTCTAAAGCATTAATCTACTTAAAATATACAGCTCAGATACTGCTGTCACATTTCTGCAGCTGAAAATTCCTGAGGAATAATGTGAATGGAATCTAGAAATGTTAAATTACACTAATTTGAAAATTGTACAGGTGACACTTTACTTTAGGAAGATAGTCTGGAGGAACGTGACTGAGAAAAATTGCAGTCTATTTAAGGATATAACTTGGAGGAGAATTGAGTAAGGAAGTGATGTTTGAGTTCAGTGATAATACAATGAAAATGCTGCGAGCTAGAAGACAACCTTTCTAAAGCTCAAATCTCCGGAACTGTCTTCCGAGATGGAGGGTGAGGAGGGGCAATGAATGCTGATGGAAAATGTGCAGGCTGATTGAAAATTAAATGCTCAGTGTGCTAGTGCTCCCCCAGGAGCTGGCTGTGCTGCTGGAGCAACTGGGTTTCCCTCCAGCTCATGTGCATCTTGGGCAGCCTCTGAGTCCCAAGATGTCCCATCTCCCCACGTTTGTGGCTCATGCTGAGCTGGAGCTCTAGCCTCTGGGGTTTCTGGCTCTGGCACACACTTCTGATGCAATAGTGATTTCATTTAGGAAGGAATTAGGAAATATCTGGCTTTTGTTCCAAATCAGAATTGAGTCTCAGTGTTGAGGCAGCCCCAGAGAGAACCCAAGTCTTTAGCTGTTCTCTGGCATTGGTTGAGTTTCAAGCTGGCACAGAGTAGTTTAAGGCAATTATAAGGTCTATGATAGCCAAGCTCTCTGCTTGACCCTTTTGTAGAGGCAAAGGGAAGCAGAAAGCACCTGCTGTTTGGAAAGCCTTAAGAAGCACAGGTTGAAGGACTCTGTTAGGGCTGTTAACTCAAAATGGGAAATAATTTTAGGGATCAGTAGTTTGCCAGCAGAGAGTCTGGACTTGAAGAGTTCGGGCCAGCAGCAACAAAGTCTCATCATTCAGGAGCTGCACAGGCTGTGCAGAGCTGAACATACAGTGTTGAGTTGTTTGAAGACATTCATCAGCAGAGAAGGACACAACATGCTTGTCCTCTTTCCTTTTTAGCCTCCAGTGACCTTACTGGTGTCCATCCATCAAAATCCTGCCAAAACTAACCCCAAAATTTTTGATAGGAAGACTGACTTCAGAAACTTTAGTCATCTCTATGGTTACAAAGGATAGCATTCAAAGAGCTTCTTTGGTAAGGCGTTGTAGAAATTTCTTTTGGCAGAGATCTGAACTTTCACCAATGCAAACTACCATGGGAAGAAAACTTAAGACAAAAGCTTTTTTTCTTTTTTTGTTACATTAGGTACCTCAAGAATTGGCAAGACGAAAGAAATATAGGTTGATGTGAAACCAGCAGCTGCAAACTATTGCTTTGCCTGAGTTGCAAGGTGTTAAAGTTTATGAGGAACAGTAAGTGTTTACCCAGTAGGGAAATGATAGTGCCCGGCTCCAATCATACAAATGGTGAAAGAACAAAGATTTAGCACCATGCTAACACCAAATGGGTACTGCTAGAAAGGGGAAAAGAACTAGGGGGGGGAGGAAATGAAGATAAAGGAGGTGGTATACAATCCCAGAAAGAGAAAAAAGGCCTGCTGCTCAGTGTAATACAGGAAATGCAGTTTCACTGCCTGGGAAAGAGGCTGCAAATTAACCTACAGTAGTGAAGAATAAAAATAATCTTGGAAGTTAACAGGTCACTGCTCAATTAGAGGGAACAACTGCATAACCATTAAAATTGCAAGTCAGAGGACTGTGAGCAAATGGGCAAAATGTGGAAGTGGATAAAGGGTATTTGAGAGCAAATAATTGGGAAATTCTGGTCGTTCTCAGCTTGAATGAAAGAAATGACCTCAACCAATACAAAGTGCTCAACAGAAGGCAAATGCATGGCTCCATTAAAGGCTGTAAGTGTTAGATAAAAGTGACCTCTAATGGGGAATATAAAAAAGGATGGCCTTAAAGATAGTGTACACGCAGACTGTAATGTGAACATTTATTTTGATGTCAGAGGGCTAATGGCTGCAATATTTTAAGAGGAAACTTTAGAAGTTTGAGAATGAGAGAAAAGCCAAGTTGCCCTGGGTTATGCCCACATGTGTGATCTAGACATCACTGCTGCTCTGTTGGGTCTCGAGGTGTCTTCCAGGGCCTTTTACTTCTACAACAGCCAGGTCAGGCTTTTGATGGTCCAGTTAACTACTCTACAAAAGCTAAAGCAGATAACTTCAGGTGGTGCTCAGCTGGTGAGGAATAGAGCAGCTCTTTGGTAGAGTGTGGTAGTTTTGCTATCAATAATGGAGTCGGCCCTGAAAGAAATGAGCAATAGTGCAGTCTAGTTTTTAAAGCAGTAGTGATAAATGGAAACAATTCTGCTGCTAAAAAAAAGGGGGGGAGAGGGAAGAGGGAATTCTACAAAGTCTCATTGGGAATACTGGGATTGCTTAGCCTGGTGAAAAGGAGGCTGAGGGGAGACTTTATTGTGCTCTACAACTACCTGAAAGGAGGTTGTAGTGAGATGGGTGTTGGTCTCTTCTCCCAAGGAACTAATGATAGAACAAGAGTAAATGGGGTCAAGTTACTCCAGGGGAGTTTTAGATTAGATACTAGGAAGAATTTCTTTACTGAAAGAATAGTTCAGCATTGGAGCAGGCTGCCCAGGGAGCTGGTGGATTCCCCATCCCTGGAGGGGTTCAAAAAACATGTGACTGTGGTACTTCAGGACATGGTTTAGTGGTTGTGGTAGTGTTGGGTTGATGGTTGATCTTGATTATCTTGGGGGTCTTTTCCAACCTTGAAGATAATGTTATTTACACACTGAATAGTGGATAAACAAAATATTTGAAAAAAAAAATGTCTAAGATTAAAGCTTGAGTTAGTTAAAATTGAAGACAAAATTTCCTTATAGGCAAAAGAGAGTGAAAATAAAACGCGGTATTCAAAACTTGATGGAAGTATTGTCAGTCCTTTTGGAGTCCCCACATCTGCATTGGAGTAGTAGTGTTTGATGGTGTGATCCTTTTGTGGCAACAAGGCTTTTTAATGTTAGTGGGACATCATATTTTTTTTTTTTCTTTTTATAAGAATTCAGGGTTTGTCCTACAAACAAACAAAACCCAACAGAAAAACAAAATCAAACCTACAAACCTCCCCCCCATACCCCCCCCCAAAAAAAAAAAAGTTGAGGACCTGAGGCAGGAAAGCATGGCAAGGGGGGAAAACAGCAGGTTAGGGTTTGGGTGATTTTTAAATGTCTTTTTCTTATTTAATTGCAAGCCTGTTGTCTAGATGGAGATATTGACACAAGGCTTCTGCAGCAGCGGTTGAATTTCTGGCAGATGGCCCTCTGCACCTCTAATAATAAAAGACACAAAATCACAGCCAATAAAAAATAATTGGAAGAGAAAATCCTGACAATGAAATGTCAAATAGCACTGGAAATGTTAAAGCAGGAGGGAAAGTTATTAGTAAATATATGGGTGAGACAAAAATCTCTCCCTTTATGGGTGGAAAAGGGCAATAATAGGTGAAGGACGAATACCCTCTCATATTAAGTAGCTAATTGGGATTATTTATCATTGCTTATTAGAAGAAGAGCTTGCCTTCTCAGTCATATATTAAAATTATAAATCCAGAGACCAGAGATTCTGCATAAGAGGATTCTGCAATATAGACAGTATCCAAGTAGTGGGGCGGAAATTAGGATTTTTAAATTTGGTAGGACATAAAAAGCAGCAATTCTTGCTTTTTATGGGGCAATTCTTGAAAAAAGATTGGTGGTGAGACAGGCTGTGTGGCATTGTTGCCTCCCAAATAATTAAGTGCCAGCAGTGTTTGCCCACACATATTACTTGCTATAGAAGAATTAGCTTTGCTGGTGACAGAAGAAAATGGTTCCAGTTGCTCCTGGTTCCAGTTGTGTGGGGGCACTGGAAGTGCAGCGGGAAGAGGCCGTATTATATGTCCCTGTCTGGCTGTAGCAGTGTGAAATGCACAGGTTTGTGTTTTCCAGCTGTGTGACCCCAAAAAAGAGTGCAATACCCATTTTTGGTAAAATAATCCAAGCTGGCCAAAGCTTGTTATAGAAATTGTCAAAACCTGCTCAGCTCATGTTGACTGTGGTGGGTTAGGACTTGTGCATGACAAGGCTGAGTTTGTGGTTTGGTGGTTGCTGTTATTTCCATGATAATTAGCAGTAAATGCTTACAAACCAAATACTGCTTCAGACCCAGCTGTTTTCTTTCCTGTCTTTGCTATATGGGCAGGCAGAGATTTGTGCTTCATGTAGGAGACCAGCTATAAGGAAAAATGGTGGTGAACAGGTACACAAAGCGAGGCTTTGGTGGACAAAACGAAGTAAGGCAGACAACAAGACAGATTCGAAATTACTCATAAAAATTTCACTTTTTTTTTGACTTGTAAATGTGCGAAATCCATCTCTATTATCTTGTCAGGCCTTGACTGTGCTAACCTCCATTCCATTAGTGTGCAAGATGTGAATGCCTGCTCAGGTGTACCCTATCCTGCAGGCAATTCGGCAGCTAAAATTCAGATTCGCAAATTGGCTGCTTGGTAGTAAACCATTATTGTAGAGGTAAGCACCTCGGAAACCATGCAGCTGTCACTGCAAGATGGTTATTTAAATATTTAGAAACAATATGACTGTGGAGATCTGTAGTCTGAGCACGACTGAGCAACCTTTATGGGTTTTTTAATGAACCAGCCCAAACAAGACGTGGTGGCAGGCTGAAACGGAGGAAACAAAATGCCTTGTTTGAGCTTCAAGTCCTTTGTCACATTTCCACTTAGATGGCTGTGTCCCAAGTAGTTTGTCATCCAGGGCAGAAAGGTTTAAAAGAAGTGTACTGAAGTACCACGATGTCAGCAGAAAAAAAAAGTCTCTGTGCTGCCTCCTGCAAGGCTCCTGGGGAATATTTCCACATAGGAATCCTTTCCCTGCAGACCGTTTTCAAGACAGTGCTGTGTTCAAGGTCTAGTATGAGTATTCTGAAAGTAGGGTGAGTGTAGCTGCTCTGGCTCAAGGGGAAAAAAAGAAATAATGTGGTTATTGTTCCCCAAGCCTGGCAGCATTACCCAGCACCTCAAGGGCAAAGACTGCAGAAGTTAATGCTTTAAAGGGGGCTTGTAGAGCAGGAA